>NC_048218.1:34341918-34463028 GCF_002007445.2 Ailuropoda melanoleuca
AAAAAGCATAATTGTTGACACATTGTATACTTGTTTCCATATATTGGCAATTGTTTGAAAAATCTGAAAAAGATACAACCTTGTAAAAATGTGGGTGACCATCTAGCATTTAGGAAGATGAATCTGCATAATTTCTAACAGCTCTTTTGGACTATGCATTTTTCCACAATACAATTATTTGATGAAAAGGAGGTGGCATTTTAAGTTATTTTTCATAATTCTATGCAATATTACAGCAACGGTCTATAAGAAAGATCAAAGGTGATCTTCAATGTAGGAAACTATTTTGTCATGCTAGAAAACTTGTTTGTAGTTGTCATGAAATGCCAATAGTGGTTTAGAATACTATTTCATGCTCAGCAATTTTAAAGAAAAGAATATTAAATTTGTCCCACTCAAGAAATTGGCCTTTAGCCAAAAGTCAAGCTAAGTTTAAAATAAGGAAAATATATTTTTCAAAATATTTGTATGCTATATTTCAAAGCAGGCATTATTACATTATTACATATTAATTGATTAGACAAGATGAGAGGATGGTGCCTTACCTAGAGCTACAGAGAAAGAGAGAGAGATTTAGAGAAAGAGAAAGAGAGAGAGGCTTCTTTGGCATAATATAGTGTCAACTACTCCCTTCAATACTTGACTATCTTTCAAATTATTCCTGGACATTGTTTACACATGTTGATCATCTGTAGCAAGACAAAATAATTATGCTGAAATTATTTTCTAAATGGTAAAGGAAACCAAAACTAATGCAAAATAATGTGGTGCTACAGAAAGCAATTTCTCTGCCATCTTATTTAAAACATTTTCTAGAAGCATGGTTACAAACAATCCATGAAAATAACTCATAATGATGTTTTAGTGGAAGCACACGCTTATTAAAACTACTAATCCAGTTTTTCTCCTAGCCTTGGGGTATTTTGCATATTTTACTGGCTATTATATTTAATTATGGAACTATATTTTCCAATTTAATTACTTTGAATTATAATTTAGAAACATCAGAAGTCCAGTCTAAACATGAAAAATGCATTTGCACTTCTAAAATTTTGGTTTTGTATTTGAATGAAAGATAATAACATAGCACATTAAATTATGTTTACAAGTTTCAAGCTCTTATAAGATTATCTTGTTAATTTTTATTGTATACAATACCATAAAGATTACTTAAGGCAGAATGCCCTTTGGTTAGCCTAAACAATACAGTGAGATGACCACAGATATATCATATATTCAGAGTACCCTTTAAAGGAATATTTTGAATCTAAAATGATATAAATTTTTAGTGTAATGACGTCTTAAGGAAAAGGTATTTTAAAAATAAAAATTGCTCTGTGTCACTAACTTTACTATTAAGTTAGAAATTCTGACAAATATGCACAGAGTTTAATCTTGTATATCTCTGAGATCATATACTCTATAAAGTACTTGAAAATTTTAAACTTACTTTCAAAAACTTTAGTTTGCTCTAAATTATGTGCAAATCATAAATACATTAATATATACACAATATTCTAATTAATGGATGAAAACAATCTTATTTATTACTTCAATGATCCCTGCACACAATACATGCAATTCTTTGAAGTGAGTTCTGAATTTGCAGAGGATAATGAAGAATTGATATTGAGTCCCTTTTAGTTAGTTGAAACAGTAAACCTAAATATAATGTTTTATCTTAAATATGAATTAAATTAAGGTTAAAAAACAGGATATAGGTGAGAATTCATTAAATATGCCTACCGTTTAGCTAGGCTGTAAGAAATCTAGAAAAAATGAAAATGATACAAATTGATCACATTAAAAGTAACCAACTGCTAACTTTGTTTTAAACTTTTATATTTACTATTTTTATAAACTCTAATATGGGATTTTTTTGTTGCCATTATTTATATCACTGAAAACATTTTCTCATAAAGTAGTCAAAGATGAAAGAAAAATATTTAAATATGATTTAGCATCAGAATATTTAATCAGTTCCTTTAGAGTAATCTTGATTCTGATTGTTGCATGCAATTGAAAAAGTATATTTTGTTTGTTGATGAAAGATAAATGTAGTATTGTCCAGCGAAGCCATGCTTAGTTTATCATGTACTCAAGGGTTTCCTTTTAAAGACTTTCAGGCTGACTTGCTGCTTAACATGCTCTAGCTTGACTGCTTTAATTTTGTAATATAAAAAAATAATTTAGTATTGATTGACTTTTATGGTAGAAAGGAACAAGAGAACTAATACATTTTTGGAACTTTTGTATATATGTGTGTATATACATACAGAGAAACATTCNCTAGCTTGACTGCTTTAATTTTGTAATATAAAAAAATAATTTAGTATTGATTGACTTTTATGGTAGAAAGAAGAGAACTAATACATTTTTGGAACTTTTGTATATATGTGTGTATATACATACAGAGAAACATTCTGTTTCTTGTAATATATCAGAGACCAATTCATCAACCAGTCTGCTTATTTTTCTTAACATTTTGTATTCATGACTTTTAAATATAAAAACTAAAACATTAGGGTGAGATTTATGCACAAAAAATTTCAAGATGTAGGAGAATGAATTGTGAATTGAAACAGAGAATAAGAAAAATAAGGCAGTACAATTTAATTCACTGAATCTGGGGCATCAGATTGACAAATCAATACATTAAAAGTAAAATAGATCAAATAATTGAGNTGTTTCTTGTAATATATCAGAGACCAATTCATCAACCAGTCTGCTTATTTTTCTTAACATTTTGTATTCATGACTTTTAAATATAAAAAAACTAAAACATTAGGATGAGATTTATGCACAAAAAATTTCAAGATGTAGGAGAATGAATTGTGAATTGAAACAGAGAATAAGAAAAATAAGGCAGTACAATTTAATTCACTGAATCTGGGGCATCAAATTGACAAATCAATACATTAAAAGTAAAATAGATCAAATAATTGAGCTTTATTACAAAGGACAAAATAGTTTTCCACCACAGGTACTAAGTTATTTTTTATAGAGTTTAGCAAATAAGTTTCATATGAAACTCCAAATTGCATATAGTCACAAAGCAGTCCTTTGGATAAGTTCTCCTAAAACATGATGACTTATTTTTCTTTTTGTTCCCTCATGGTTAGAATGAATAAGTCTTTTAATGTGCATATACACAAAGGAGATGCTGCACATGCACAGACTACTACCAATTTAACAATTATTTATGCCAAGAATAAGTAATGAAACAAAGAAAATCTATACTTGGCTAAAGGAAAGATTTAAGAGAGTTGCTTTCTCCTTTAAGGCTTTTTTTTTTTTTTAATGCGCTTTAGTACTCTAGGTCCAGTGTCTAAGGTTGCATTCTTTATTCCTATGAGTCACACACAAACGAAAAGCCACCACCAAAGGAGATGCTGCACATGCACAGACTACTACCAATTTAACAATTATTTATGCCAAGAATAAGTAATGAAACAAAGAAAATCTATACTTGGCTAAAGGAAAGATTTAAGAGAGTTGCTTTCTCCTTTAAGGCTTTTTTTTTTTTTAATGCACTTTAGTACTCTAGGTCCAGTGTCTAAGGTTGCATTCTTTATTCCTATGAGTCACGCACAAATGAAAAGCCACCACGTCTACCTAGCTATTAAATCACAGACTCCACTCAAGAGCTTACTCCTGAAACTATATTCTCTTACTTTTGAATCATCAGTTCCTTCTTCAAGAGAATCTTTTCCATCAATGTTCAAACACTATCTTTAGCAAAGCAGAGCTATGGTACCCAAATCCATTGTGTATATTACTATCTTCACTTCCTCACCTCCTATTTTTCCTTTTTTTCTGTGTTTGTATATTTTATGATTAACAAAAGTTCACATGAACTATAAATAATAGTATAATGGAAACAACTTTCTTTACATTCCACAAAAGTGTCATGGAAATATTTTGTATAGTTGCTTCATATCTTTTAAGTAACAAACTACAAATAAAATTGACATATCAAACAGCTTCTATTTTCCTTTCCAGACCCCACTGCTCACCTGCCTCTCCAAAACCAACTACCACCATGAATCAGTCATGTTCTTATAATTTTCATACACACACATACACCAATACAGCTTATAAAACAGACATATACACACATGTATGTGTCCACCATGCATGTACACTCATGCACCTACACAGACACGTACATTTTAAAGATGAGGAATCTTATACAATTAGTTACAGAATGTCTAAAAAGCTTCCTGAAGGTCAAAGAACTGGTAATTGATGGCATCAAGAAAGATCCAAATACAGTCTCACTGTGTACTCAATCAGTACTTGATCTTCGGTGAATACTTGATACTGATTCTCATGCATCTCTATAATAGAAATTGCTAGATATATGCTATATACATCAACTTTATTAGAAAATGCCAAGTATCTTTACTAAGAGATCACGCTAATGAATATTTTTACTGGTAATTATATACACATTTGTTTTCCTACCACATTGCCAGTACTTAAACATATTTTTATATATTATATAAATAAAATGTGTATACATATAAAATATATAAATATTTTTTTTATATTTTAACCAAACAGATGTGTCTGCCATGATATTTAAGTTTTATTTTAATTGAATTTTTTTGCTAATTGAAAAATTGACACCTTGTAACATTTTCAATTTTCTCTTTTTTGAATTTCATATGCATTACCTTTTGTTATTGTTCACTTTTTTCCTAATTTATAGAGATTTCTTTTTATATATTCTGAATTTTATTGCCCTATTATGATGATGAAAATCTCTCCATCCACTCTTTACTTTATCTTTCAATGTAAATCATTATTTGTATGTTTTATTATTTAACATAATGTTACTATTTTTATGAGTTCTGAATCTTTTCATTGTATAAAAGAATACCAATATGTATTTCAAAATTATTTTTTGGTTTCCAATATCACTACTGGCCCCCAATTCATTACCAATTTATTTTATTGTAATTTGCAAGAAAAGGATCTATTTCTCTTCTCCACTTTAGTTATCAATAACCTACCAGAGCTAGGTCCTAGAATAGGTTATGCAGATTTATGTCACAGAATAAAGTCCAAATCTGGTTTAAATATGTAATGATTAAAAAATAGAGAGGAAGAGAGAACATTAACTATGTTGTTTGGTGTAGATCAAGGAATTTTCTGTCCTTTATTAATATTTAAAGTCATATTACTATAGATTGATTTTGAACTTTTTAAATTTTTTCTGTATCTATTAAAAATGTTTCTTCTCCTTAAATAGCTTAATGTAGGCAGGTATATTAATAGAGATTTCAAAACTGAGCTATCTTTGCTTACCTAGAATAAGTTCTTGTTTATGATGATTTAAAATTTTTGATATGCAGAACTTATTTCAGGAATTTTCTTTCTAAATTTTTAAGGAAAATTAGCTTATTATCTTTGTTTTCTTATAAAGTCCTATATAATTTTACTCTTAATATGCTAGTAGCCTTATGAATTGACTTGAATAAATTTTGCTCTTTTTTAAAAATTTTCTGAAGTGGTTTGTAAGAACTAAGAGTTATTTACACTTTGAATTTTGGAAAACTCGCCTGTGTTTAGGTAATGGGCTTTAGGGGAATTTTTTTCTTTACTATGATTCAATGTCTTTCATATTCTTGAAGCTAATCAGTTTTCTGTATTTTATTTAAGTCAATTTTGATAACTGGTATTTTTCTAGAAATTTCACAATTTGTCTTCTAAGTTTTCAAGTACGTTCAAAATTTTTCCTATTTTTAATTCAGCAAATATTTAGTGTAGCATATTGTCTAACACCCTTTTATATGCTTAGAGATATTTCACTTTCTACGAATTCATGTTCTTTTAAATTTTTATATTTTTCTTAATGTGTAATCTCTCTCTCTCAGTCTTGCTCTCAAACTTGCCATAACTTTATTTTGTAAATGTTTATAAGAATAAACATTTGATGTTCTTCACTTTAAATGAAGACACACTTCCTGAGTCCAAAAAAAATGTTCATTGTTTTTTGGGGAAAGCAATAGTGAACTAAAGATAATGGGTAGGTAGGTAGGTAAGTGAGTGAGAGAAAGAGAAAGAAAAAGAGAGAGAGAGAGAGAAGAAAGAAAGAAAGAAAGAAAGAAAGAAAGAAAGAAAGAAAGAAAAAGAAAGAAGAAGAACAGTAGAGGGGAGGGAAGGGAAGAAAGGGAAGGGAAGCAAGCAAAGCAAAGGAATAGAAGGGTAAACAAAATCAGTAGTTTAGAAAATTATTGGTGGAGATGATTAAATCTAGGGTAAGTTAACAACATAGAAAAGATGCTGAGAGCCATAAAACTTTAATGACAAGCAAGAAACAACTACATTGATGCAGAAGAATGGAATTTTCAAAAATATTTGGAGAAATAAGTTGCTTAAAGGAAAAGAGAAAAAGAGTTGCCGTTAAAGGTGACAGAATAATATTCTTTCTAAATATTTCATGAGTCTGGAGTACTATGGAGTAGTGTTTTCCAAATTTTGTTATCAATACAAAGCTTTTAACATTGTAATATGCTGACAGAGCATGATGTTGACAGAACACAGATAAGTGAGCATACTCACATTAAAATAAAGAAGGATGCTATTCTCACAAAAATGCTTCAAGGAAAACAATTAACACTTTATTAAAATATATGTATATAATTTTTCAATCTTCCATCACCTTTTGATTTCATGTTTTACTTATAAAAGATGGAGAATGATTGGCTTAAGTGATTTCGGTGTCCTCTTTTAATATAATTCATCATGCTATAATCATGTCTCAGATCAAACCCAACAAAAGGTAGAAACATTCATAAAGCTCTTTCATGCTAATATAAACCTGTTATTATATCCCAATCATCACAGCTACTCACAAGAGCTCATAAGGAAATTTTATGATGTAAACCTACCCAGAGATGTTGTCTTCTATGTCAATATGTGAGGATTTAAAATTTTACTCTTAAATTCTAAATTGTGCTTTGAAGATGATGAGCTACCTATATTTTACAAAGCACTAAGGCAAATCCCTTTCAAAGGAATTTGATAAGTAATAAAGATATTCTTAAATAGTTGCAGTGAATGAAAAAGGGAAAAAAGTCTACTGTGAAAGTATCACAACTACTCAGAATTAAGGAAAAACATTTGGGTATTTTTCAAAGAATGTGAGAGATTTAGCCTGTTATCAGCTATTATAACTGACTGAATTTTTAGACCTCTTCATGATTAGAATCACATCTTCATATTAGTAATACTCCTCATCATTTTTATATTTTATAAGTGTTTGACATAACACTTTTAATAACAGAATTTTAAAGTCATTAAAAAATATCTGATGAATATTAAGAATGTTTTACTGCAAGAAACATTTCCTTTTATATTAGGGGCTTTAACTAGGTTAACTATGAAATTATCTTTCTGTATGGTCATATAAAGTATTTGGTATGCAAACATAGTGCAATAGACCAACTTCTTGCTCAGTGAAAGCTACCTATGTCAATTAAATATCCCTGAGTTCTAATCTGAGACACCTGGAATTTGGTATAGGTTGGAGCAACCTGCAAAGACAAGCATAGGACATGTAATCAGGCTGCATATCCAACACTGGGTGTGGCAATGTTAACTGATTTTTCTTAAGGACCATTTTCAGAAAAGGAATCTGGGCTTGCACTTCTTAAAGGAAACTTTATGGGGTAAATTTAAAAATATTTAACAAATATTGACAAGGCAATGACCAATCAGAATGGAACTAACTGTGCCAATATTTACCAGGTAAATATCAGATCTGAGGTTACACCTAGGAGAGCTGTTTCCCAGAGCGCTCTATTGGCAAATAGATTTGTGAATGTTCCCCAGGGAAGAGAAGCTGAGAAATATTTGTTTTCAATTCACTGGCAAGGTCTAAGCTGGGGGCAGGGCATGAGCTGCAAATTGTATATTTGTTCTAAGTTTTCATTAGTTTGGACTGAACTTTTAAAAAGAAACCACCCTTTTAGGTGAGAATAATTGACAAGGCATGGGATCTTCCTATATTGTCATCAACTGGAAGGGGTTATAAATGCTGAGTAGAACATGTATAAACTCTGAATGGGAAAAAAAACAGTTTCCTAGTTTGTATGACTGGGAATCTAAATTATTCGATAAATGACCATTTTAATGGGTGGGAAAATAGGTTAATTGCTGCATGGTTTTCCATTATATGATTAAAATACGTTTACCTAGTTCAAATTATAAAATATGTATGTATACAGATAATTATAAAGTATATAATGTATGTTTTGTTTTTACATATGTACAACAGAATTTGTATTAGTATTAATCAGGATTGTTTACGTTGTGTTACAGTAGCAAACCTCAAATATCATTGATTTAAAAGAATATATTTTCATACTAAGCCCAGGCAATTTCAAAAATTCACAAGGCACAGAAACAGCATAGCTACTCGTGATTCAAAATGTCTCCATAGCTGAATCTTAGAGCTGGAACATGCAGCTTTTTTAGTTTACAGTGGAGGGAGGAAGAAAACACTGGATTTCCATATGAATAATTAAATACTTTGGACTTAAATAATATGTCATTTCTACTCACAATCCATTGGCCTGAAAAAGTCATATGGCCCAGCCTAAATACAAGGAAGGTAGAGAAGTATAATCTACCATGTGTTGTACAAAAAAAAAAATTAATTAATTAATTTTAAAAAAGAGCCAAATGAGGCTGAACACTGAAAGTCTTTATATAGCCAGTTATTAGCTGTGGGCACTGTCTTTTGGGATACATATTTTATGCTTTAGTAGATAATTACCCAGTTAGACCTTTAATATATTATATCAGTTTATACTACCAGAGCCAATATGAGTTTCTATTGAATCACAGTCTCACCAATCCTAACATTTAACCTGTTGGCTAGTCAAACGGATATGAAATAGTCATATATTTGCAATGCATCCTTGTTTTTTCTCTATAAATTGTCTATCCATATCTTTAGAAGTTTTTTGGTTAGATTTTTTTGGAGTGTTACTCTACACACTCTGTTAATGCTTTCCCTGTTATATTGTAAATCACTTCTATCAGTTGGTGTCTTATCTTGTAATTTTCCTTAAAATCTCATCCTATATAAAAAAATTTTAATATTATGTTGTCATATTTATAAAAATATTCCTTCTTAAAATATAAGCAGTCTCTGTTACTGATATTGGGCAGTATAGTTCTCCACCAATCCCAAGGCTTTTCTCAGTCTTTTTTGTCTTAACCAGAAACTTTATCAACAATTCTACCCATTCAGATAAGGGACATTTAAAATATTTTTGAACTAGTTTTTAGGTTTCTAGAACAAATACTATAAGAAAGCACTCTATTTAAGAGACTGATAATTTTAGGCCTATGAAGAAATCAGACACTGAAACAATTGAATATCTCATACCTTCTCCCACATAATCTTTCAAAATGAAGATGTAAAAAGAAACAGAATGGGAGAAAAAAATAATTAAGAGAAATTGAAGTGAGGTCAGTAGAGAGTCATTGGGAAAAGCTGAGGTACACCTAAAACACTACTAACTTTCAAGAATAATTTTTGTTTGAAAATTATGAAATTCAAACAACTAAGAAAGTAGTTGGAAATTTATAAATCATTGTGAGAAAGTACTTCAGGGAAATTTAAAGCTATATTGTTCTCTCTGAACACAGTGATCAGAATTTTCAAAAATGGAGTTTAAATAAATGTGTACATCTTTACAAGAATTCTGAGAAGAAGAAAATGTTTGAACCCCATTATACTCCTAACTGGAATTTAATATTTCCTTTGATATGCTTTCTTAAAACAGATACAATTATACAATCCTATTTTATCTTTTAATGAAAAATATGATTATATTTGGGTGTACACACACACACATTCATTCATATATTGTTTCATTTCAAAGGCCCTATTAAAATCAAATGATAGTACCTTAAATCAATTAAATATTCATTGCTGTAATTTGAATTATTGCAGTGTTTATTCTCAAAGATCAAACTGCCTTTAGGGCAATATTTATGAATTCTAGAGTTGTAAATGGATATTTTACCACTGCTATCTTTTATAATACCTTCTTTTCCTTAGTATACTGAATTAAGTAGTATCTGTGGTAACTTAGGATTTTGGAGCTTTTTGTGCTCATTTACAAAATGAAAAGGAATTCTTTTTTAATCCATAAAATAGAAACTTTAATTGCACCATAAAAGGTAGAAATCACCATTGTATTTAATTGACTCATCTGATAATTATTATCTATGATTCATTATTTTTATTTTTTGAAGCACTTTCAGACAAGATGTCAGAGACTTGTAGAAAAGTACTATATAATTGAAGTCTCTATCGTTTCCAGTAAAAGTAAAACTTCAGTTTCAATGTTCAGTACATGTTTAAGTTTTGCTGGAGTTTAATAAACTATGCATAAACCCAGAATAAAAGAAAATGGAACTTTTAGAAGGCTGTCCATTTATTGCTTATTCTTTCTAGTTTCCTGTTCTCTTTCTTCCTTCATTATCTTACTTCTCTGATTTAAGTCTACTGCAATGGAAAACACACATAGTATCACAGAGAAATGATGAAAATAAAATGCCAATTTGGCAATGAATGTAATAAAAATAGACTCTAAATTGATTAATTTAAATCACTGAAAATGTCTAATCACAAGAACAAATCTATAGTTACAATAGTTAAACTTTATTATTGAAGGAGTCCATGACACATCAATCAAATATACTTCTATATTAATTATTAGGAAGCACAATATTGGCATCTTGTAGCATTTCCAAGTTCTACACCCTGTTGACATACTAAAAGGAAATTGACAATGCAAAATAATATTGTACTTTCTCAATATAGTTTACATTTCAGAAATTTTATAGTTTAAAAAAATGGAAAACTACTGATTTGGGATTAATTTAAATGTGAACAATGGATAGAAATATCTAAGTTGCTTTATTCAACACTTCAGAAATAGTCTATTTAGTTAATATAGTGACAAAAAGGGGATAATTTGGAAATGATACTTCATTGAATTAAGCGCCACAATTCAAAGAAATTAATGAATCATATCTATATAAAGGACAATAAACACCTGAAAACTATAGACAACTTACATTGAAGAGGACACATAGAAATGGAAAAGCATCCCATCTCATGGATTGGAAGAACAAACATTGTTAAAATGTCTGTACTACCCAAAGTAATCTACACATTTAATGCAATCCCTATCAAAACACCAACAGCATTTTTCACAGAGCTAGAACACAAATAATCCTAAAAGTTATATAGAAACACAAAAGATCCCAAATAGCCAAGCAACCTTGAAAAAAAAAGCTAGAGGCATCACGATTCTGGACTTCAAGCTATATTACAAAGTTGTAATCATCAAGACAATATGGTACTGGCACAAAAACAGATACATAGATCAATGGAACAGAATAGAAAACCCAGAAATGGACCCACACATATATGGTCAATTAATCTTCAACAAAGCAGGAAAGAATATCCAATGGAAAAAAGACAGTCTTTTCAACAAATGGTGCTGGGAAAATTGGAAAACCACATGCAGAAGAATGAAACTGGACGACTTTCTTACACCACACACAAAAATAAATTCAAAATGGATGAAAGACCGAAATGTGAGACAGGAATCCATCAAATTCCTAGAGAAGAACACAGGCAGCCCCCTCTTTGACTTTGGCCACAGCAAATTCTTGCTAGACATATCACCAGAGGCAAGGGAAACAAAAGCGAAAATGAACTATTGGGACTTCATTAAGATATGCTTTTGCACAGCCAAGGAAACAATCAACAAAACTAAAGGCAACCTATGGAATGGAGGAAGATATTTGCAAATGACATATCTGATAAAGGGCTACTATCAAAAATCTATAAAGAACTTATCAAACCGAAAACCAAAAAAAAGAAAAAAAAACCAGTCAAGAAATAGGCAGAAGACATAAACAGGCATTTCTCCAAAGACATACAAATGGCTAACAGACACATGAAAAAGTGTTCAATACACTCAACATCAGAGAAAACCAAATTAAAACCACAATGTGATACCACCTCACACCAGTCAGAATGGCTGAAATTAACAACTTAGGAAACAACAGGTGTTGGCAAGGATGTGGGGAAAGGGGTATCCTCTTACACTGTTGGTGGAAATGCAAACTGGGGTACAGCCACTCTGCAGAATAGTATGGATGTTCCCAAAAGGTTAAAAATAGAATGACCCTACAACTCAGCAATTGTACCACTAGGCATTTATCCAAGGGATACAAAAATAGTGATTCAAAGGGGCACATGCACCCCAATATTTGTCATATTTAACAAAGTAGCACAAAAAATACATCATATTTATAACTTCATAAAATCAAAAAATGTTGATCTTCTTTGAAATGAGGAATTAAATGAAATATGTTATATAATTCATAAAAATAAAACACCTACTTTGAATATCATTTTGCTTTTACTCATCATATTTTTTAAACCATCACATTTTTTAACTTACAGTATTTTATTCCTCAGATACCAAAGAAAAATCAAAGAAAAAAATCATTGAAATATCTGGATATTTGAAAACATAAAATATCATTCATTAGAAATGTTATATAATTCATAAAAATAAAACACCTACTTTGAATATCATTTTGCTTTTACTCATCATATTTTTTAAACCATCACATTTTTTAACTTACAGTATTTTATTCCTCAGATACCAAAGAAAAATCAAAGAAAAAAATCATTGAAATATCTGGATATTTGAAAACATAAAATATCATTCATTAGAAAAATACCCAAATGATGTTTTTTTCTGCTAATTATGCAAATAGTCTTTGTTATTGCTTCAAGTTTGAATTAAATATTCATAAGGCTCCTGTTTAATATAAAACTATAGACATCATTGCTATCTGCCATTTAAGAAATGTGTGCCATCTAAAATTCTATAATTTGAAAATAAACCTGAATAATACCTATGATTAAAGTTTCCTAAATACTTATTGCTACATTGATATTTAATGGAAAATAACAAATATAAACAAATTTTGATAATTTAAATGATCTAAAAGTAAATTAAATAGACACAATTTATATGTTTGAAGTATATGATATCCTAAGACATGCTGATGAAGTGAAGTCTGTGATTTTGCTAAATATAATCCTATACTCAGGTGATTGTTCAGTTCCACTGTAGATAGTACCAACTGCCTAGTGTTCAAGTAATACTATCTTCTCACTGAAAATGTAGCTTACAAACATTACCAGTTTGGTGTGGAATTTATACTTTGCAATATTTGTTTTCAGGATATAACTATAAAGTTACCAGATAAATAATGCCTAATAAAATGCAAACAGTTCTGCTAAAAATGAGAAAAAATGGACAAACACAATTAACTGCGGTGATCTTGGTATGAGTCAGAAATCACACAGCCCTAGTTGCTGCTTTCAACCTCCTTAAAACCAAGAAAGAATGGTCTAAATACATAAGCCCTATGTGGCACACAGGCAAGACAGAAAGAATCTTGGTACTTGATGTTCAAACAAACACAAATTGCACATTTTCTCTAGAATATATGTTATATGAGCCAATAAATCTTTGTTGCAAAAGCCAGATTGAGTTCAGGTTTCTCAAGCCAAAAGCACTCTGACAGATATAATACAAATATCTTCTTAGTGGATAATCACATTTCTATGTGCTTATCTGTGAAAGTACATAAAGTAATATATCAAAATATATTAATTACACTATTTGTAATGTTGTAAATGGGAAATTGTTCACATGTCATAGTTATGATATATGACATACTATAAAATATTATATATCAAGTAAAAATAATTGTCTATACCTACAAGGCTAACAGTGGAACTATTAATCAGAAAAATTATGTATAAAATGTGTAGAGAATTATTACATTTGTATTATTTTTAAAAGTTTGGCATATGTACATAAATGTATATAAATGACATTAAAATTTTGTAACGTACTCTTAACGCCTCTGAAGAAAAATAAAATTGGTTTTCATATAGAGTAAAAGACTTTAAAAGGACTTTATTTTAAAATATACTGATAATCTTGTAAAGTTATTTTTAGTAGGTATGTATTTTTAATGGCTAAAACACATGTATTAGTTCTTTTTTTTAAAAGCACATGTATTAGTAAGAACTTAAAGGATTAAATATTTGAGTATCAATACACAACAAAAAATTTTAGTTTTACAATAAAACTAATACTTGGCCTTATTTTTCTAAGTATAATAAATTATCTTCAGACTAAATATTTTTAAAAGTTCTTATTAAACTCATTTCATTTACCATAACAAATTAATGAAAATTATTATATAATAATATTTATTATTATTATTATTGTATGTTTAACCTTAAGAATTTTTACTTAAAAAGTATTTATTATTAAAGTGATATATGTTTCTAAGCCACAGAAGTGCAATGTACCATAAAGCAGTCTGATTTCAATTGAGGCTTAATGGTTCATAAGCCTCAGAGTTGGCTCAACTCAGGCTCAAATATAACCATATTAGGAAAACTGCATTGGATGAGTGAATCGAGTAAAGTTCAGAGGGTTAGTTTGATTAAAATGCGTTGTCTACCATAAAGGCCACTGATTTTCCCAATGGTTGCTGATACACCATCTTAAAAAATTAAATTTTATATACTGGATCTGTTATAAATTTCCTCAAATAGTAAGGCATACTAGTTATAAAAGTAAATTTGAAAATTTTGATTATTGTTGATAAAATTGAGATAATTTTATTATAATATATATTACTTTGCATTATATGTTTTATATCCATATATATTTATATTCACACATTATTGCATATTTATCTTTTCTACTAGTCTGTGAGTCAGAGTGAACAGAGATGCTCCACTAACATCAAAAGGATATGCCTAAAAGAGAGGAAAAATCCACAAAATATCAGCTTAACTTATGATGGTAAACAAATATCACTGCAAGGAATATTATGGAAAGTCACTGAATATTAATAGCTTTTTAAAATCTATATATCGATAAAATTTCTTAGGAAGTATACACATAAAATAACTGGGACTGTGTTTAACTCTAAAACATATGGGGAATCAGCAGTCACATTTATGCAAATAGTTCATTCTATTAAGTGATTTAACTTAATTAAAATGTAGAACTATGGGTTATAGGGTAAATTTGATAACCACCTTCCAACAGAATTTTGCTGAAAACACCAGACTAATATAAAAATGTGGAGAGACCGGAATCTCTGATGAAAAGCAGGGAAAGGTATCTACCACTATAAAAATATTTTGAGTCCTGTTGCTAGATAGAATGCAAAAGTACACAGCAATTTTTCCAGAGAGGGCAACTAACTCAGTCTTGCAATGAAGTAAGTACCAGAACCAAGGGATGAGTTCTAGAATCAAGGGTGCCTGTGGAGGTGAACATTACACTTGACAGCTCATTCACAAGGCCATTCAAAGGGTTAAGAAGAACCAACCCTTTGTGGAATCAGCACATTCACACAGAATAGAAATCTTCAGGACCACTGTCAGGAGAGTGTTCAATCATGAAGCAATGAATGGTAGCTATAGGAAGGAGGCCTGACACAGTTCTAAGAGATATTAAAATGAAGATCAAACACAACGTTAAATATGGAAATTTGCCTTTGTGTACCTTAACTTCCCTAAAAACAAAGAAACTCCACACAGAACTGGGTTTGTCTGTGACCCTTATTTTTCTCCAAACCCCTTAGGCTTGCAGATCACTAAACTATAAACATAAACTTACATCCACCAGACATCCAACTTATGTTCCAGAAAGAGGATTTATAAACAATATTGGAAGACAAGAAATATATATGCATAGGATTTTTGAGCAAATGTCACGATTGAATAAACCAATATTCATTCAAAGATGAGTAATGAAAAAGCAACCAAAAATTTAAGAGTCAGTGTATCCTCTTGTTTAATTGGATTTGATTCTGAAATACAGGTTTGTGTTGAGTTCTAGCATGGTTACATTGTTACTGTGTGACCTTGGTTCAAATACTTAAAAGTTTTGTATAGTTTTCTAACGTCTAAAATTAAAATAATACCACATATTATACTATTGCTGTAAAAATTGATTTAATGGTAAATAAAATCTAAGACATAAAAAAATCATAATACATATAAATGGAGCCCCCTTAAATCCACAATGGTCTAAACCTACTTAAAGTTTTATGCTCAAATATAATATTAAATTTCTACTCAAAATTTAAAGAAAAAGCATATCTAACTAAGAAAATTTACTCTGAGTTTTTAAAGTATTTTTGACATTATTTGCACCAATAAAGTTCAAGAAAATATGGATTGTTTAACACATTGAGAAATAATAAAATGATGAAATAAAATATTTAGGAGATATAATCTCCAAGAAGAAAATCCAAAAAACTTAAATAGAGAATAAAAAAATTTTAAAGTTTTAACTGTCAAACAGGCAAAGACCTCAAAATACGACTATATCCGGGAGTGACATGAGCAAGGTAACAAAGTAGGCACCAATAAGTTTATGTTCCTCAATAGAAACATTGAAAAACTAGTGTAAATGGTTGGAACAACTTCATCAGGTCTCTGTAAAAAACAATCAGAGGTTTATAGCAACCAAAAGACTGCAGAATCAAGAAAAGATATGATATAATAAGAAAGCTTTGTGGCATAAATACGAATTTTAGGATTATCTGTTCCAGCACTTTGAAAAATGGCATTGGTATTTTGATTTGGGATGGAATTGAAAGTACAGATTGCTCTGGGTAGCATAAGCATTTTAACAGTGTTTATTCTTCTGATCCATGAACATGGAATGTTTTTCCATCTTTTTGTGTCTTCTTCAATGTCTTTCATAAGTGTTCTGTAGTTTCTAGAATATAGATCCTTTACCTCTTTTTAATACCAAGATATCTTATGTTTTTGGTGCTATTGTAAATGGAATCGATTCCCTAATTTCTCTTCCTTCAGTTACATTATTAGTGTATAGGAAAGCAACTGATTTTTTTATAATAATTTTTTATTATGTTAGTCACCATACAGTATATCCTTAGTTTCTGATGTAATGTTCCATGATTCATTATTTGCGTATAACACCCAGTGCACCATGCAATACATGCCCTCCTTAATACCCATCACCAGCCTATCCCAATCCCCCACTCCCCTCCCCTCTGAAGCCCTCAGTTTGTTTCCCAGAGTCCACAGTCTTCCATGGTTCACTCCCCCTTCTGTTTACCCCCATTTCATTCTTCCCTTCCTTCTCCTACTGATCTTCCTATTTCATATGTTCCATAAATGAGTGAAACCATATGATAATTGTCTTTCTCTACTTGACTTATTTCACTTAGCATAATCTCCTCCAGTCCCGTCCATGTTGCTGCAAATGCTGTGTAATCGTTCTTTCTGATAGCTGNGTTCTTTCTGATGGCTGAGTAATATTCCATTGTATATATGGACCACATCTTCTTTTTTTTTTAATTTTATTTATTTGACACAGAGAGAGACAGCCAGAGAGAGAGGGAACACAGCCAGGGGGAGTGGGAGAGGAAGAAGCAGACTCCTAGCGGAGGAGCCTGATGTGGGGCTCGATCCCAGAACACCGGGAGCACAATGCGGGCCTTGATCCCATAACCCTGGGATCACACCCTGAGCCAAAGGCAGACGCTTAATGACTGAGCCACCCAGGCGCCCCTGGAACACATCTTCTTAACCAAGTCATCTGTTGACGGGCATCTCGGCTTCTTCCACAATTTAGCTATTGTGGACAAAGCTGCTATGAACATTGGGGTACATATGGCCCTTCTCCTCACTACATCTGTATCTTTGGGGTAGATACCCAGTAGTGTAATTGCTGGATCCTAGGGTAGCTCAATTTTTAACTTTTTAAGGGACCTCCACACTGTTTTCCAAAGTGTCTGTACCAACTTGCATTCCCACCAACAGTGCAAGAGGGATCCCCTTTCTCCACATCCTCTCCAACATTTGTTGTTTACTGCCTTGTCAATTTTTGCCATTCTAACTGGCGTAAGGTGGTATCTCAAGGTGGTTTTGATTTGAATTTCCCTGATGACTAATGATTTTGAACAGGGGTGGTGCACATTTCCCACTCTGGAGAAGAGAGAATGGGGCAAAGCCATTTTCTCTCCATCTCCATTAGCTTGATCCACTTCAGTGAGCTAAACAGTGCCACCAAGTGGAGAAGAAAGAACACCAGCCCCACACCACTGAACTCTGCAGGCACATCTCCACTAGGGCAATTCCACCTGAGAATCATAGCAGCAGGTCCCTCCTCTGAAGAAATTACTCACATAAACCCATTGCCGGCACCAAGTCTACTGATCCCAGAGTGCTGCAAAGTTTCAGCTCTAGGAGAAACAGGATCTAGCTTCCTTTGGTTATTTTGTTTGTTTGTTTCTTTTTGTTTTGTCTTTTTATTTGTTTATTTATTTTGGATACAGGAAGAGCAATTATTTATTTTATATATATATATTTTTTTTTAAAGATTTTATTTATTTATTCGACAGAGATAGAGACAGCCAGCGAGAGAGGGAACACAAGCAGGGGGAGTGGGAGAGGAAGAGGCAGGCTCATAGCAGAGGAGCCTGACGTGGGGCTCTCCCATAACGCTGGGATCACGCCCTGAGCCGAAGGCAGACGCTTAACCGCTGTGCCACCCAGGCGCCCCTATATATATATTTTTTAATTTGTAACATTTTTCTTTTTATTTTCTCTCTAACTTTATTCTATTAAGTTTCTCATAACAAGCAGACCAACACAGACCTAGGTTCTAGTTTCCTTTATTTATTTTTTTAAATTATTTTTTAAATTTTAATTTAATTTAATTTTGATCTTTTTTTCCCCCTCCAAAATGACAAGATGGAGGAATTCACGCCAAAAGAAAGAACAGGAGGAAAAGAGGTCCAGATATTTAATCAATACAGATAAAAGTACGATATTTTAACTAGAATTTAAAACAACAGTTAGAGGGATACTAGCTGGACTTGAAAAAAGCATAGATGATACTAGAGAATCCCTTATTGCAGAGATAAAAGAACTAAAATTTAGTCAGGCCAAAATTAAAAATGCTATAACCAAAATGCAAACCTGAATGGATGCCATAAAAATGAGGGTGTATGAAGCAAAAGAATGAATCAATGATATAGAAGGTAAAATTATGAAAAACAATGAATATAACAAAGGTACACTTACGGAATTCAGCAACCTATTAAACAGAATAACATTCATATCATAGGAGTCCCAGAAGATGAAAAGAGAGAAAAAGTGGCAGAAGGTTTATTCGAGCAAGTTATACTTGTAAAGTTCCCTAATCTGGGGAAGGATACAGATATCAAAAACCACGAAGCACATAGAACTCCCATTAAATGCAATAAAAGCTGGCCATTGCCAAGACATATCATAACCAAATTCACAAAATACACAGACAAGGAAAGAATTCTGAAAGCAGCAAGTGAAAAAATATCCTTAACCTACAAGATCAGGTTTGCAACAGAGCTGTCCACAGAGACATGTCAGGCCAGAAGAGAGTGGCAGAATATATTCAACATGCTGAATGGGAAAAATATGCAGCCAAGAAAACTCTTTCTAGCAAGGTTGTCATTCAGAATAGGAGAGATAAATATTTTCCAAAACAAACAAAAACTAAAGTGTTCATGACCACTAAACCAGCCCTGCAAGGAATTTAAAGTGGGACTCTTTCAGTGGGGAAAAAAAAGACCAAAAGCAACAAAGACTAGAAAGGACCAGAGAACATCACTGGAAATACCAACTCTATAGGTAACAAAATGACTCTAAATTCATATATTTCAATAATCACTCAGAATATAAATGGACTAAATGCTCCAATTAATAGACATAGAGTGGATGGCTGGGTGTCTCAGTCAGTTAAGTGTATGCCTTTGGCTCAGGTCATGATCCCTGGGTCCTGGATCAAGTCCCACATCAGGCTCCCTGCTTAGTGGGGAAGTCTGCTTCTCCCTCTGCCTGCTGCTCTCCCTGCTTGTGCGGTCCCTCTTGCTCTCTCTCAGACAAATAAATAAATGATAAATAAATAAATGAGAGATAGATGATAGATAGATACATAGATAGATAGATAAAAGACACAGGGTATCAAAATGGATAAAAAACAAGATCCATCTATATGCTGACTACAAGAGACTCATTTTTAGACCTAAGGATACCTGCAGATTGAAAGTGGGGGATAGAGATCCATCTATCATGCTAACAGACATCAAAAGAAAACCAGAGAAGCCATGTTTAATTCAGACAAATTCGATTTTAAAACAAAGACAATAACAAGAAATGAAGACGGGTATTATATCTTAATTAAGGTGTTTATCTAAAAAGAAGATCTAACAATTGTAAATATTTATGCCCCCAACATGGGAGCACATAAATGTATAAGTCAATTAATAATAAACATAAAGAGACTCATGGATACTAATAAAATAATAGTAGAAAGCTTTAATACCCCACTCATAGCAATGGACAGATCATTTAAGCAGAAGATCAATAAGGAAACAATGGCTTTGAATGACACACTGGACCAGATGGACTTAAGAGATAGAGTCAGAACATTGCATCCTGAGGCAGCAGGATACATATCCATTTCAAGTGCACATGGAACATTCTCCAGTATAGATCAAATAGTGGGTCACAAATCAGGCCTCATCTGGTACAAAAAGACTGAGATCATACCATGCATATTTTCAGACAACAATACTATGAGACTTGAAGTCAACCTCAAGAAAAGACTTGGAAGGACCACAAATACATGGAGGTTAGAGAACATCATACTAAAGAATGAATGGGCCAACCAGAAAATTAAGGAAGAATTAAAAAAATACATGGAAGCAAATTAAAATGAGAACACAACAGTCCAAAACCTTTGGGATGTAGCAAAGACAGTCTTAAGAGTGCCTATATCACAATACAGGCTTACCTCAGGAAGCAAGAAAAGTCTCAAATACACAACCTAACCTTATACCTACAGAAACTAGAAAAAGAACACCAAATAAAGCCTAAAGCCAGCAGAAGAAGGGAAGTAATAAAGATTAGAGCAGAAATAAACAATATAGAAACAAACAAAAAACAATTAAACAGATCAATGAAACTAAGAGCAAGTTCTTCAAAACAATTAATGAAATTGAGAAACCCCTACCCAGACTTATCAAAAGAAAAGAGAAAGGACCCAATTAATTAAAATCATAAATGAGAGGAGAGATCACAATCAACATCACAAAAATACAAACAATAAGAGAATACTCTGAAAAATTATATGCCAAAAAACTGGGAAATCTGGAAGAAATACATAAATTCCTAGAAACTCACAAACTACCAAAACTGAAATAGGAAGAAATAGAGAATTTGAACAGACCCACAATCAGCAAAGAAATTGAATCAGAAATCAAAAATCTCCCCACAAATAAAAGTCCTGAGCAGATGGCTTCCCAGGGGAATTCTATCAGGCATTTAAAGAAGAGTTAATACCCATTCTTCTCAAACTGTTTCAAAAAACAGAAATGGAGGGAAACTTCCAAACTTATTCTACAAAGACAGCACTACCTTGATTCCCAAACCAGACAAAGACCCCACTAAAATGGATAATTACAGGCCAATGTCCCTGATGAACATGGATGCAAAATTTTTCTATAAAATAATGGCAAATCTAATTCACCAGTACCTTAAAAGAATTATTCATGATGATCAAGTCGGATTTAGTTCTGGGCTGCAGGAGTGGCTCAATATTCACAAATCAGCATGTTACACCACATTAATAAAAGAAAGGGTAAAAACCATATATGATCCTATCAATAGATGCATAAAAAGCATTTGACAAAATACAGCACCCATTCTTGAAGAAAACCCTCAAGAAAGTGGGGATAGAGGGAACATACCTCAACATCATATAGGCCAACAGAGGAAAGACCCACAGCTAATATCCTCAGTGGGGAAAACTGAGAGCCTTTCCCCTATGGTTGGGAACAAGACAAGGATGTCCATTCTCACCATTACTATTTAGCATTGTACTGGAAGTCTTAGCCTCAACAATCAGACAACAAAAAGAAATAAAAGGCACTCAAATCAGCATGGAAGAAGTCAAACTTTCACTATTTGCACACAACGTAATAGTCTATGTAGAAAACCTGAAAGACTCCATGAGAAAATCGCCAGAACTAATACATGAATTCAGCAAGTTCGCAGAATATAAAATCAATGTGCAGAAATCTGTTGCATTTCTATACACTAACAACAAAGCAACAGAAAAAGAAATCAAGGAATCTATCCCATTTGCAATTGCACCAAAAACAATACAATTCCTACGAATAAACCTAGCCAAAGACACAAAAGATCTGTACTCTGAAAGCTACAGAAAACTATGAAAGAAATTGAAGAGGACTCAAAGAAATGGAAAAGCAGTCCATGCTCATAGACTAGAAGACTAAACATTGTTAAAATGCCAGTACTACACAAAGAAATCTACACATTTAATGCAATCCCTATCAAAACACCAACAGCATTTTTCACAGAAGTAAAACAAACAATCCTAAATGACCCCAAATAGCCAAAGCAATCCTGAAAAAGAGAAACAAAACTGGAGGCATCATAATTCCAGATATCAAGCTCTATAACAAAGCTATAGTCATCAGGACAATATGGTACTGGCACAAAAACAGACACATAGATCAATGGAACAGAATAGAAAACCCAGAAATAGACCCACACATATATGGTCAATTAATCTTCAATAAAGCAGGAAAGAATATTCAATGGAAAAAAGACAGTCTCTTCAACAAATGATAGTGAGAAAACTGGACAAAAACATGCAGAAGAATGAAACAGAACCACTTTCATACATCATACACAAAAGTACATTCAAAATGAATGAAAGGCCTAAATGTGAGACAGGAATCCATCAAATTCCTAGAGGAGAACACAGGCAGTGACCTCTTTGACCTATGCCGCAGCAACTTCTTACTAGACATATCACCAGAGGCAAGGGATTCAAAAGCAAAAATGAACTATTTGGGCTTCATCAAGATAAAAACTTCTGCACAGCCAAGGAAACAATCAGCAAAACTAAAAGGCAACCTATGGAATGGGAAAAGATATCTGCAAATGCCATATCTAATAAGGGATTAGTATTCAAAATCTATAAAGAATTTATCAACTCAACACCCAAAAAACAAATAATCCAATTAAGATATGGGCAGGGGACATAAATAGACACTTTTCCAAAGAAGATATACAGATGGCTAACAGACATATGAAAAGATGCTCAACATCACTTACCATCAGGAAAAACAAATCAAAACCACAATGAGATACAACCTCACACCTGTCAAAATGGCTAAAATTAACAACACAGGAAACAACAGGTGTTGGCAAGGGTGTGGAGAAAGGGGAACCCTCTTGCACTGTCAGTGGGAAAGCAAACTAATGGAGCCACTCTGGAGAACAATATGAAGGCTCCTCAAAAAGTTAAAAATAGAATTACCCTATGATCCAGCAATTGCACTACTAGGTATTTTACCCAAAGGATATAAAGATTCAAAGGGGTACATGCCCTTCAACGTTATAGCAGCATTATTAACAATAGGCACATTACAAAGAGAGCCCAAAAGTCCAGTGACTGATCAATGGATAAGGAAGAGTTGGTATATGTATATATAGTAATATTACTCAGCCCTCAAAAAGAATGAAATATTGCCTTTTGCAATGATATGGATGGAGTTAGAATGTATTATAGTAAGTGAAATATGTCAGTCAGAGAAAGACAAATACCATATGATCTCATTCATATGTGGAATTGAGGAAACGAGCACATGAACATATGGAAAGGGGGATAAAAAAAGGAGAGAGAGAGACGGGGCGCCTGGTGGCTCAGTTGTTAAGCGTTTGCCTTCGGCTCAAGGCATGATCCCAGGGTCCTGATATGAAGCCTGGCATCAGGCTCCCTGCTCTGCTAGGAGACTGCTTCTTCCTCTCTCACTTCCCCTGCTTGTGTTCCCTCTCTCACTGGCTGTCCCTCTCTCTGTCAAATAAATAAATAAAATCTTTAAAAAAAAATGAGAGAGAGAAACAAGCTATAAGACACTCTTAAAGATAGAGAACAAACTGAAGGGTTGATGGAGAGAGGTGGGTGGAGGCTGGGATACATGGGTGATGGGTATTAAAGAGGGCACTTGTTGGGATGAGCACGGGGTGTTGTATGTAAGTGATGAATGACTGAATTCTACTCCTGAAATCAATATTGCACTGTGTGTGAACTAAAATTTAAAAGAAAGAAAGAAGAAAGAAAGAGAGAAAGAAAGGGAGAAAGAAAAGAAAAGGAAAGAAAAGAGAGGAAGAGGAAGAAGAAGAGGAAGAGGAAGAGAAAGAGAAAGACAATTAACCAGGAAGAAAAATTTTAAAAATATATATATTTATGGAAGGAAACCATCTTGAATTATATAGATTTGTTTTAGTTAGATCTTAGATGTGTGATGATTTTCTCTAACTCAGAAAAGTAACACAGTAAGCAAGCTGTTAAATTTTGCATGAGCTAAAGCATATTTTTGCTCTCCTAAGCCATACCTGTGCATATAGTTAAGTTTTGCAGGTAATTACTTCCAGGTGCTTGCCTATAGGAATTCATTGCAATGCAATGAAATCAGAGTAATAAACTCATCAGCAAAAATTAACCCATAGGCATGTTACAGAGACACGTATATTTAAATGGCATCAGTATTATAATTTGTGAATTCTAGATGTTTGTGTTCTTGATGGAGACAATCTCCTCCTAAGTAATTAGCAAGATCTACATACAACTAGTTATGTTTGGCATTATCCTAAGCTCATTAGAATATTACACATGCCCAATTTTTAAACGGGGCATTTAGATTTTTATCATTTATCATAGAGAAATCTTTATGATTTGATTGTCCCATTGTTACAGTTAGGGAAAACACAATGCAGCTTTCTGTTTACTATCTCTTCTCATTGATTATCATTCTATTACCTGTCAAGGCATATTAAATAAAATATTAAAATTATTTTGGTGAAGAGAACTGAACCACTTTCTATAAACTTTCTATTTTAGCATTTTCTTAAAAAAAATTATGTATTAGATCACTGAGTTGCCTTTACCCACATATAAGAAAGATAAATTCCCATCCATTTCAAATGATTAGCTGTAGTACTTACTTAATGTTGTTGCATTTGAAAATGCTGAAATAAAATTAATTATGGATAAAATCTTACTAAATTAAATAAATTTAATTTCTATATATTATACATTACATTGTATGTAAAAAGTATTTAATAATTCCTGCTATTATAGACCTCCCCTAACTTGCAAATGATGACAATAGTCATATCAGATAATTTATACATACTTATAAATAGATGTTATCAAACATAAAATTCTGAGGATTCTAGAAGAGTACAGAGACTCTACGCTGAGTCCCCACTCAGAGGGGAGTCTGCTTGAGGAGTCTCTCTCTCTCTCCCTCTGCCCTTCCCCCTTCTTGGGCCCTCTCTCTCTCTACCCCTCTTAAATAAAGAAATCTTTAAAAAAATTAAAAATAACTCCTTAAATATATATTTTGAAATGGACTTATTAAGCCTAATCGTCTGTATACTTTCCGCTGTAAATACTACACTTTATGAGTCTTTTGTAGGTGTCATTCATATCTATCTTTAATGTCCCCTGACAAGCATTTTGAACTCTCAATATCATCATGTATGCAAACAATTCTGATGTGTAGAGAGAGGCTTCCCATAAGACCCAGACTGAGAAACACAGTCCTGAACAAATCGATTGCTTTTCCCTAATACAGATACACAAATTATAACTGTTGCCTTTAAAATATACTTTTCCTTGGGGCGCCTGGGTGGCACAGTGGTTAAGCACCTGCCTTCGGCTCAGGACGTGATCCCGGCGTTGTGGGATCGAGGCCCACATCAGGCTCCTCCACTATGAGCCTGCTTCTTCCTCTCCCACTCCCCCTGCTTGTGTTCCCTCTTTTGCTGGCTGTCTCTGTCTCTGTCAAATAAATAAATAAAATCTTTAAAAAATAATAATAAAATAAAATATACTTTTCCTTAAATGTTAACATAGATTGATGACATGCTATTTTCATGTTAAATAATAAACAGGAGTGGTTTTGGTTTCATAGATTTTTTCCTCATCCCTCTTTCAGAATTGCCCATGACCCTATTAAATCGTGGCTCTTCGATGGTACCACGTAGAAGTGTACAGCCAAAGCGTACGGGCCACTGATTCATTACTCTTCTGATTCATAAACTTCCCTACAAGTAAACAAGATACATATCTTCAATAAACCCAATGGAGGAAATAAAATGTTTCTTTCATCTTTGGGCTTTATGAAACACCTAATAAAGAGTTCATATGTACTAAAAAGCTGGAAGTATTATCTAATGTTTAGCTCTTTTGGTCAGGTTTTCCCCAGCTTACAGTTACGTACACATGTATGTGTGTATCTCACTGTATTTCACTCACTGTACTTCAATATTACACACATCTTTATTGAACATATTTTCTTTCTTAGTTATCAAGAAAAAAGTTCTTACAGCAACTCTGTTTGCCAGGCATTCCTAAAGCATAGGGTTCAAAGATATTATCTAATCATTAAGTCCTACTGAGAACTAAAACTTCTATCCAAGAAAAACATGTTAGAATCTTAAAACATAACTATAAATTTTTGGAAGTGCATGATGATATCACATTCTCCTAAACATGGATTAAAAATATACAAGAATATTAAAATCTACATGTATAGTTATATGAAAATAGGTTGGTATTTTCAGGATAAGAAACTGAGAGATAAATGCCTTAGCCATACTCACTTCTAATATATTGTGAGCACATTTGTGTGAATTAATTTACTATTGAACACCTTAATTGGAAATTTGAAAAATGGTGAAATATATAGGCCTCAAAAATGCAGAATATTTCAGAAATATTCATTTAAACATTAATGTATTTCTTTATATTTGTTCTACCAAATGCTGAGGAACTTTACTGACATTTATATTTTACATATTTCATTTTATATTTTATATATTATTTGTATATGTACATTTTTACATGTTTTATACATAAAATTCTATTTGTAAAAATATTTATTCTGCCTTTATATATTTTATTGGGTATAAACTTCTGGATTAAGTATTCTTCTTCTTTTTTTTTTTTTAAGATTTTATTTATTCATTTGACAGAGAGAGAGATAGCCAGCGAGAGAGGGAACACAAGCAGGGGGAGTGGGAGAGGAAGAAGCAGGCTCCTAGCAGAGGAGCCTGATGTGGGGCTCAAACCCAGAACAGGCGGCATCACACCCTGGGCCAAAGGCAGACGCTTAATGACTGAGCCACCCAGGTGCCCCATGGGTTAAGTATTCTTTTCCTCTGATTTCAACTGATGTTATTGCATTGTATTCTGGCCTCCAATCCTTCTTATGATAACTTGGCCAACACCTTATTATAGTCCTTTTGTGTAAGCTGATTTTTTATTAGTTTTATTAAATTGTAAATTACCCTGAGTAAAATTCATCCTTTTTAGTCTACCATTAAACGAATTTCGATACTTATACAGTTATATAACCATCATAATACAGATATAGAAATTTCTCGTTACTCAAATGCCCATTTTTTTCCATTAATTCAAATAAAAGGAAGAATACGAAATGTAATTGAGTTTGACTTCACTTACGCACTATAATGCACGTAAGAATCATCGATGGCATTGTGTATGGTTGGTTTCTTTTTACTACCAAGTAGAGTTGCATTATATGGAAGTACTATAGTGTATTTATTCATTCACCAGTTAAAAGATATTTTTATATTTTATATATACATATATATATTTATATATTTATTATATTATATATTTATACTTATATATAAATATACATACTTATATGTTTTTTATATTTAACAGATATTTTTATTGTTTTCAGATTCTATTAATTATGAAACAGCCCCTCCAAATACTTGCATACAGGTTTTAGTGTGAACATATATTCTCATTTCTGTTGGACTAATCTATTTCCTTTGCTCCTTATGCATATTTTAAAAATAACCTTTGGTTTTCTACAAAATATCTTGCTGGGGTTTTAAAAATATATTGAATTTATAAATCTGTTTGGAGAGAACTGTTTGAAGAGAACTTAAAACTTCTAAATTCCATTCATTTTCTCTCATCAGTTTTTTTCCTCTTTTCAATATACAGGCCTTGCATACATTTGTTAGAATTACACATAGCTTTTAAAGAATTTCATGTGCTTTAGTAAATGATATTTCTTTCAATTTTAATTTTCAATTGTTATCTGTATTAAGGAATATAATTATTTTTTAATGACCTTATATTCTCTGACCTTGCCAAATTCATTTATTAAAAAATTTTGCATGTTTGTTGGGAAATTTATGAGTAAATAGCTGTTTCTTCTGTTACAGCTTTCTTGTTCTCTTTCAATCTCTATGCCTTTTTTTGTTTGTTTTTTTACCTTATTGCATTCAGGATGATCTAAAACTATGAACTGAGAGGGCTGACAATAAACATACTGGCTTTGTTCCTAATCGTAAGGGCAAAAAAAATTAATGTTTCGTCATCAAATATGATGTTATCCATAGAGATTGTTTGTAAATATCTCTTAATTATGTTAAACAAGTTTCATTTAATTCTGAATTTGCTGAGCAACTTTTTAGGATTAATGAATATTCAATCATGCAAGAGCTTTTACTGCATCTATTGGTGCTTTACATATTTCTCTCAAATTTGAATTTTTTTTCATTTCCATTCCATTGGAAATACTTTCCTATTTCATTCATAATTTTGTATTTGACCCATCAGTTATTTAGAAGTGTGATTAATTTCCAAATATTTATGAATATCATGGTTATCATCTTACTATTGTTTTCTTGCTTAATTCTATGTAGTCAAAGAACATTCTTTGTATGATTTAAAGTCTTTTTAATTTATTGAGATGTGTTTATCACATAGAATATGATCTACCGGAGTGACTCATGCACATTAAAAAGAATGTGCTTTCTACTCTTGTTGGATAGGGTTTTCTATTGAGTCTACTGCGGAGCTTGTCTAAGACATGCTTTGTTTTTATTGTCATGTTGTTTGTTTTCTAGAATTTCTATTTGAGTCTTATAGTTTTTATCTATTGGCTTAAATTCACCACCTGTGAATGCATGCTGTCTACATTTTCACCTAGAGCACTTAATACAGAAATCTAGTAAGAAAAAATTCCTTGATGGTAATGTCAACATGAGAGACATCTGTGAGCCTTGGTTCAGAGTCTGAGTCTTTTGATCACTTTGAATCTTAATATTAGGTTATTGTACCCATGCCACAGAAGTGGTCCCTCTCCACCCTTTTGTTTTCTCCCCCAGTACTGGACTAGTTTTGCTGTTACTTGCCACTTTGTAGCCTGAGAGCAAAAGTTGGGGGGCAATCCTCTGTATTCTGGGTCAAAACTTGTGCTCAGGTCTCAAAAAAGGTGAATTCTCAGCCCTGCCAATTTTTCCCACTGGCAACCAACAACTAATTTGTGTCTTGGTAATCATTGTAGAATAAAGTATTTCCAGCTCCCTCTACCTTCCCCTCAGCAATAGGAGACTTCTAACTGTATTATCATGGAATCTCTGGTATTCTTTCCCATCTCACTTCAATGAGTAAATGCTTATTTTTCTCTGACATTCTCCCTCCTACAACTGGTCTTCACCCTGGTCCAGACAGCAACAGGATTCCGCCCCCCCCCCACTTCTCTCATGGTGTAAGCCTTTGACTCATCATAATAAATCAGGGTCTGTGTGGGGTTCTGCGTATTTCCTGTAGTAAAAGTTGATTCACTCCTTTAACATTGCATCACCTAGTGAATTCTCCCCAGTCTACACCTTATTGTCCAGTCCTTTTTCTGAGCACCACATGGAAGCTCACAGAGAAGATGAATGACTGTATCTCTGGTTTCAAGTGTTTTTATACTTTTATGCTAGTCTATACTTGCCCTTTAGCAATTTATAAAAATTTTAACTGGATTATTTTGACCCACTTTTATGGCACCCAGCAACTCTCCTCCCCACCATGCTTCACCACAGATGCATAATTGCTTGTGCCTTGTCTCTTCTAGAGGGGTTTATCATTTCCTAAGGTTCAGACTACTTTATTGACCTGGAACTCTCATGGGCTTAAGAAAATTTATGATTGATTTATCCATATTTTTTCTTGTTATTATGCTGAGAGCATCACTCTTTCAAGCTATATATACCTTAAGCAGAAGTGGAATAAATTGTGTGACTATAAGGTTTCTCTTTGTTTTTAAATTGCAATATGTTACTGTGATGTGGCTATGATTAATTTTTTTGTATTTATTATGCTTAGAGATGGTCAATATTCATGTATTTGTAGCTTCATATCATTCTTTTTTTTTTCAAAATTTGCAGTCACTGCATTTCAAATTATTCTCTGTCATCCTAACTTTCTGCCTTCTGGGTTCTAATTAAATATGTTAGACTATGTCCCACACATCCCTTCCACTCTTTGTACCTTTTACTCATTCTCTTTGCTTCTGTATTTATATTCTGGTTCCTCAAGTTCTCACTGACTTGATTGCCTTCCACTACCTTAATAGGTGTTTTTTTTGGGGGGGGGGTTGTTTTTATTGTAAATAGTAATGATAATAATAATAGTAATAATAACCTAGCATTTTAACTTTTCTAAGTAGAAGGATTAGTTTGATATTAGCTGAAAGTAGTAATCTGTCTTCCTTTTAAGGTAGTGTTTATTTCCTTCCTTGTGGCTAATGCGCTTTTGTCACTTTTTCTAGATATACTGTGATTTCACTACACTGTATCAAGCTGAGAATTTATTTTTATTTATCTTGCTTGGAAATCAGGGTTTCTTTTTTTTTTAAAACACAGGTCTTTCTTCAATTCTAGAAACAGTAATTATCATTTCTAGTATTTATCTACCATGTTATGTGTTTTATTCCACTGGAACCACATTTAGACCAATTATATAGTATCTCTTCTTCATACTAAATTTCTTTTATGATGCATAACACATATAAATCACTGCTGCCAATGTTGGGGATAAGGATCTTTAAGACAGTTTAACGTTTCTATTTGGATAAGTTGACTAGAGCGATACAGTGCCTAATATATTAGTATGTGATGTGGGTGTATATGTGTGTGAACGTGCACTGTAATATTCAGTAGGACAGTAAAACACTTTTAACAAAAGAGTGCAACTGATAGAAGTGCTTGCCATATTCAGATACCACAAAAACAACAATGGCAGTATCTACATAAAGACAACATAAAAGTTTGGCAAGGAACACAAAACCACAGATGGTTGTAGGTGGCAGCCTCTTAGCAGCAGAAACAGATTTTCCTGAGAAAACATTTCATCAAAATTTTGCTTTGAACCAGTCTGTTTTGCCATATTGAGGGCAATATTCAGAAAAAAAACCTTTGCTAACATATAATCAGAAGTTGGGAATTTTTTAATGTGGTGGTTACACTCTAAAAACAGATATAAGATAAATGTATAATACTAATCTCGTTTTCATCACGTGATCTTGAATAGCTCCAGACCTAACCCAAATAGTATACTAGGTAAAGTAATTTCAGAGACTACAGCTTCTCTGCCAATGTCCTGCCATAGTTGTTCTCATTTGCTGTAAGCCCCCAAAAGAATTCAGTGTCTCCAAACCTCCCTGAAGAATCTGTAGCTTTCAAAAAAGAAGTTCACACTCACAAGACTTCATGTTTACTTTCTTCATGAGGTCTTGGCATTTGAAATAAGATAAACTCTTATACTAATTGAATGAATCCCACTGATTCACTTTGGAAAATCAGATATAAGCCAAAATAAATTATTTTTGTCTCTTAGAAATACGATACTGCTGAATTTTATTGTGCAAATGCTTGTTTTGACTGTCAAAATGTTTATGATTTATTCTTCAGAATAATCATTATAGAAAACTGTGCAAACATTATCAGCAGTTTAAATAAGAGTACAGTGACTGTTAAATATGGGCTTTAATTACAAGACAATATTCTTTGCATTTTGTCTAGTTTTAGCTTTATCTGTTATAAAAGTCCACTGTATTTTAGTAGTTAAGAGTACAGGTCCCTTCCTAGGTGAATTCTGTAAACATCAATTTACTCATCTGTAAAATAAACATATAATTTCTGTCTCATGAATTTTTTATAAGAAGACATTAGAATATATAAAACACTTAAAATAACACCAAACTCTAATTACTCCAAAAATCTTACCTACTATAGCCACTATTCTTAAAGTAATAGATAATAAAAAATATTAAAAGTTGCTACATGAAGAATGATAGTATCTTCGATATCAAATTACTGATCTTCAGTATTTTTCAACAACTATTGTGATCAACTCTTTAGTAGCTTAAATTTACACAAGATATATATTATCAGTATAGCTTTTTTCATATTGTATATTTATCTTGGAAGAAATTATTTTTTTCTTCTTCAAATATATTCCTTAGTATTGGACCTATTTCCCTGTTTAGAAAACAATGCCATAAACAATTTGTATTTTCTTTAATGTTCTCCTTTACAATTTTATGCAAGAGCATACACCTTAAATATATCCATTATCATTAAAAAGCTATTGAAATGCATGTATATTTACCAAATTGGTTACATACATTTGATAAAATGGGCGGGGTAACATAAGAAGTAAAAAGTGACATTTATATTCACAGAGTTTAGCAGGGTTAAACATTTTTGCTTTATATTTAAGATTATAAGTTTAAAATATCATCTTCAATAACAACAAAATTTAACAATAAAAATGCAAAATAGAAAAGATTTAGCCAAAGTTACTCATAACTGACAGAAGTGAGTTATGGTGAAAAGGCTAGCAGAGACATCTTGGTGGGTTATAAGCAGAGAGGTCTTGCCCAGAGGAAAAAATGGACAGAGAAATTGGAAAGAGTATCTTCCTTAGAGATGGAGATGCACAAAGTAAGGCAAAGGCTGAACTAGCCAAGAGAAGGCAGTTCACAAACTAAAAGGCTGAGAGAGAACTTTCGGGAAGATTTTATTAGTTCCAGTGTTATAAGGCAGAGCAAGGAGAAAGCATTGAAAAAGCACACTACTATCTTTGGACACTAGTCTTCCTTAAGTGTCAGTGCTCTAAAGGAAAAAAAAAAAGGATAAAAGAATTTTAAACATGTTTTCTATTCAAATAATTTAAATAGATGTTATTTTTTAAATATTAAGATGATAATTCAGCTCAGTTTTAAGGGAACACTAAATCTGTATTTCTTTTTTCCTCCAACTGTTCATGGAAAATGACTATTTTCATTCAGCACGTAATAGCCCACAAAAAAAATGTTTTTGTAAGGAAAAATGATTGCTCATATTGTACTCATATTTCATTTAAACACTTTTTCCATTATAAAATTTTATATACTTCAGCTGTGTCAGTATACTATCAATAATTGTTTCTATAACATAACATTTAGTTTTCTCTTTGTTGATTTTCTTACAGAATGTAAGAAATTTTCTGACCGATCACAATAAAGAGTTAAAACTTTAAAAAAACCCAAATTAATTCTCTGTACTAAATGATCTGAAAAAAGAATAAGATAAATAGGAAAACACACATCAAATATAAACTTTCTCCATTACGAGCAGCTCTGAGAAACAAAGTACAATCAATTAGAGAACATATGACTTTACAATTTTCTGGTGAAGAAGAATGTATATTATCTTTGAGTTCTAATGGAAGTAAAATAAAATCTCTGTGACATTATGGTTAATACTTAAATGTACGAGGTTTGGTTATAGGAAGCAACAATCCATTTACCCAGAGGAGATTTTCAAAAATCACATTTGTGGGGCTCCTGGGTGGCTCAGTCCATTAAGTGGTTAAGTGTTTGTCTTCAGCTCAGGTCATGATCTCAGCTCCAAAAGGGGCTTCTCCATGGGGAGTCTGCTTCTCCCTCTCCTTCTGACCCTAAACCCCTCCTGCACTCTCTTGTGCTGTCTCTCAAATAAATAAATAAAATCTTTTTTAAAAAAATCACATTTGCTCCTCATCTTTTCAATTCTGACACACCATCCTGGGACATTATTTATTAACAAAACAAAGAGAAACTTCCCTTCCCCAATTATGCCCAGCACCCTAGGAAATTACAAAGGTATATTGTTAAAATAATGATCATTAAAAATGTTTGGCTGTTATGCATAAAATCAGAAGGGAGGGAGGAAGGAAGGAAGGAAGGAAGGAAGGAAGGAAGGAAGGAAGGAAGGAAACAATCTATTCAGAATCTTGAGAACAATCTGAACAAAAGAAAAACAAATATTAGTCTAATAAAAAAATTTAAAAACAGAATGCAAATATGTCACTCTTACCAAATTATTGATTTCATGAAAATATCTTCTAGAACAATGGGAATAAAAAAATTACTTTATATTTGAAAGCACAAAAAGTTCAGGTCTTGCAATTTCCATCAAATATCACCTTGTCTGATCATTAATGTAAAATGTTAGTAATGAAAGAGAAGTAAGCCAAGTGACAGCTTTCCTTATGTTCACTCAGCAAATACATGCCTAGCCATTTTATACCATCTGGTACACAAGTGTTAGAGCAGTGAATGACTGGTGGAAAAATCAGTGGTGGGATATCAGTGGGGAGAGTCAACTAAAAAAGAGAAAGATTTCCAACTGTGACAAGAGATATAAACAAAGGACCTGAGTGGTCATTCCCCATGAAGTACAGATAGCTAAGAGAGAAAATGGAGTCAATGGGAAGTTAGAGTTGATAATCTAGGTTGGAGGCCCCACTGCTACATCCTTTAGTCTGCTGTACTTAAAGAAATAAATAAACACTGTAAAAATAACACTTGGATGAAAACCAAGCTGCCTTCCAACACACAAATCAATACTGTTTGTAAAGGAGGAATTTTTGCTGAGAGCTGTGTCTCATGCATGTTGTTGCTGCATGTGTGACTATTTGGTTGGTTGGTTTTAATACTTTGATTGCAGTTATTTATGGTAGATATTAGTAAAGATAGAATTCATGATCCTGCTTTATTTTGCCATAATTATTTCTGGGTAGTTGAAAAGAACTTCTCAAAAAAGTTGTTTTAATTATCCTTCATATACATAACATGACGAGGAAAAACTGGGGGTACTGGTGGTCAACCAAATGGTGAAAATTTAAAATATCAGAGGAAAACAGGAAGCTATGTAACTTGATAAAATATAATTTCCAAATTCCAGTGATTTAGTGTAATTATTAGGGTCTTTCTACTCCACAGTGCGGAAATGGCACTTCAGAAACTTACCGTGATACGTTAACTCTAAATTACATTTGAGGTTAGCATCATTTTTCAAAATCTAGTATACCATTTTATGTGCCTGGTTATACCTCCTACTAAACTCCAAAGCGAAACCTCTATTACGACTACGCTCATTTTTATTTTTCATGGTTCACACGTAGTGCTTGCCTCGGCAGCACATACACCGAAATTTTCATTGTTCACATGGAGAAGCTACTTCCAGTCTACAGTGTCTTTTTCTCTGACTTAGCCTAACCTGGTATTTCTCCAAGTTTGGCTTCCTCAGGAATGTTTCCCTAATGATGGCTGTCAATAAAGAGCATTTCCATTAAATGACTCTCTGGATGTGACCTATAATACTGCCATGTTCTCTAATGGTATCAGCATAATTTGGCATACTTATCATATCACTTTTCAGGATTATTTCATATTTTTTTTCTACAATTTGTGTGTATAAACAATTAGTCTCTTCAAGTGGATTATAAATTATTTTTGTGCAGGGAGTGAAACGTAGTACCACTCACAAATTCCTTTTAGTTAGGGTTTCATGACACACACAAAGACCATTCTAGAATTCCTGTTTACTTAGTGTGAGCTTCAGCACAAGAATTTGGTGCTTCAAAATTACTGAATAGGCTGGAAGAGTAAAGACAAACATGAATGCCTCTAGCTACCCGCTTTACCTACAGCTTTCAGAGAATTAGAAAGGTGTTGCTCTCCTTAAGGTAAGAAACTGCAGGATTTAACTATCGATAGGCACAGCTTCCTGTCATATTCAAGCAGGTGATTCAGAAGGGAATACTTCAAAATCATTGCAGAAATTCTTTTTCCCAAGTGTATCTATCTGTCTGGTGATGTTGGATGAAGAATAATATTTCTTTGATCTTTCTTCTAACTTCCAGATTTCACATGATTTCATCTCATTGGTGGAACAAAACTGGGGTGTCTCTGTAAGCACAGGAGTCTGGGAAACATAGTTCCTAGACTTACAGCTCCAGCAAGAGAATGAGGAGTGCAATATAACAGAAGGGTGGTTAAGAGAGTTTTCTAAATTGTACCCAGCTGTTGGCTGGCTGCATATTTACATAGAAATGTGTCAATTATTTGAAGTCATTTATCTAAAAAAAATCTGATTTCAATAAATTAGTTAATTCTTATAAATTCACTATTTTAAGATTAAAACTATTTATCTGTACAAGATTCCCTTGATTAGTAAAAAATAGAGAATATATATAGTCTCTTTATATATAATGTATATATAGAGAGAGACTATATATATAGATTATATATACACAATGTCTATATATATTTATAGACTATATATATGTATAAATTATCTAGGATTTATATTTATATATTGTTTTACATGTTATGTATTATAAACCATATACATTATGTTACAATTATGATATAATGTCCATTAACATCATTCTTTTTTATAATAGGTTATTTTGACATGTATTATTTTCACATGTTAAAATGTCAAGTAAGAAGATTTAAAGGGTCTGAAATTTTACCCTAATAATAAGTTCAAAAGTTAGTCCATCACAGTTTCATAGATCCTGACAGACAAATACAAGCCCTTTGGATCAGAGACAAAAGACAGTCTATTGATCATAGCAGTGGGTGTGACACATAAAGACTGAATCATCTATACATACATTGGGGTGCATTACAGGAGATAAACCCCGAGATTAAGAATCCCTGATTTTGGGGTGCCTGGGTGGCACAGCGGTTAAGCGTCTGCCTTCGGCTCAGGGCGTGATCCTGGCGTGGGATCGAGCCCCACATCAGGCTCCTCTGCTCTGAGCCTGCTTCTTCCTCTCCCACTCCCCCTGCTTGTGTTCTCTCTCTCGCTGGCTGTCTCTATCTCCGTTGAATAAATAAATAAAAATCTTTAAAATAAAAAAAAAAAAAGAATCCCTGATTTTTTTATGGTGACTGTTCACAAACTTGCCTATTTCTCCCACTCTAGAGAAAGACATTTTCTTAATATTATGGAATACAATTGAAACTTCCCTATTTTTGCTATCTGGAAATGTACGGAAATCTGCTTCAGTGGAAGCCACTGTATTTTCCCAAGGCTATGGATTTATATAAGCAAAAACAGAAGAAAAGGTAGTCTGATGGAATTTGCTGTTAATGCCTAATCATGTAGGAACATGAGAGATCTATGGCCAATTGTCTCCTAACAACACATACACATACAAACCATAAATCTATCACATTTATGTTTGACATGAATACTGAAAAAATACAACAACTATGAGTAAATGTATGTATAAAAATGTAAATATAAATTCTCCTTGTGCTAAAGGAGTAATCACAGCCTTGGATTATATTATATCATAGCCTTGAAAATAAAGCACATACATACAGTAGTTTCATTAGTTAACTATATGTTAATTATAAAATGTATTAAGAAAATATTCAGAACAATAATTTATCTAATTCTTAGAAGAACATACATGCTATTTAAATAATTCATTTATAGTGATAAAAGGCTAACACACTAAGTAAAAATGGTTGTGAAATCAGTGTTTATAATGATCGTGGGTTGAATTTTCAGGTTATAAACTTCAATTTACATAAAAATGACTGCTTTGAATGCGTGATTTGAATTTCTTTGTATTGAGAATTATTGTCTCATTGATTTTTTTTCTTACGGAAAAGCAGATGCTCCATATTAGATGTGATTTCAATTCACATTCAACATTTTTATTGCTAATTATTCCTAACTAAATATGCTGTCCCTTATCAACAGCCCACTTTGGAGAATACAAAAATGCTGGGTTTTTTTTCTTTTTTTCTTAAAACTCAAAATATTTATGTCTAAGATGGAAAGCACTTTAATTTTAGTTATCCTCTCTGCCTTCTCCTGATTGGTTTCATCTTACTAGCTTTAGGAATAAGAAATGATGTTAATAGTGGGCCCATGGTGGCACTTTGGAAAGCAGACCAATTATTATATTTAGAGATAAACTAAGAGGAATTTATTATACTTTAGCATTTGTCAATAGAGAATGCTTGTAATGAATTTATTTACAGGAATAGAGACAGTGGTTCAATTCTGTTTTATTAGGAGTTTGTGATTGGCAGGGATTCCATACTATATAGGAAACTCCTTTTAATACTCATGATAGGGGCACCTGGGTGGCTCAGTCAGTTAAGCATCTGACTCTTGGTTTCAGCTCAGGTCATGATCTCATGGTCCTAGGATCAAGCCCTGCATTGGGTTCCATGCTCAGTGCAGAGCCTTCTTCAGGTTCTCCCTCTCTCTGCCCCTCCCTGCCTGTTCTCTCTCTGTCTAAAAGAAATAAAACCTTTGTATACTCCAAAAAAAAAATACATACTGTTGTATTTGTCTGATTGATTCCTGTGGTAGAGAATTCATCACTTTTCATCTGGAATTGCAAATTCTTCAATTGCTGCATAATTATCACAGATATATTTTTGGTGTCATATGGTGCCAAAATTTTGTGGTAGAAACAATTTTAATATACAGTCATATGCTACCTTTTTTTGCAAATAAGAACATTACCTGATATTATCTAGTGACAGACAAAGGCCAGAATTCATTTTTTGTTTGTTTGTCTCCAGTGTTCATCATCTTCGATGTGCTATCTGGTAAGAGTAGTTTTACTCTTTATACCCACTGTGGCTTTTGCTGTGAGCCTGGCTAACACTGAAAATTCAGGATAGATGTTGATTTAACAATAAAGAAAACATTTCTAAAGCGAACAGAGCAATTAACTGAGCTTTATTTACCTTGAAGTTGATTTACCACCTGGAATGGGGGGGAACTTTTGGTAATTGTATAATTGAGAAATTCATAATATGTAAGACTTTACTATTTGAAGTGAAAGAATTGTTTGGTACAGTATAGAGCATGTTTCAAAAAGTCTATAAATCTCTTCATTTCACTCAAAATTATTTTTAAAAGTATAGATTAATGTTAATGTGGTAAACTCGATTTCATTATGTGCATTAAATAATAAATAAATAAAATGTCTTCACACTAGGTTACCAAAAACGTGTAGAAGTGATTGTATATACTCTCGATGCTCCTTAATTTCTTGCTTGAATCAGAATTACCAGTCTGAATCTTAACCTCAAGTGAGAATTCACATCTGAGAGCCTTTTTTTGAGCCTGAATAGTGAATAGGCAGCCTAGATAGATGTTTTCTTTGGTCCTGCTATTCTCCATATGCTTCTTTGCTAGGTTCCAATTCCTGTTGTGAGGATTATCATCTGTTGCCAGGATATCATGAATGAGTAGATGATTCTAATCAACCCCAAATACTTCATATTTATAACCCATTCTGCATCAGTAAAACTGACCAAATGAAATTATTTCACTGTGGTTTTCAAAAAGTAAAATGTGTACAAATTTTTTGTGCATTTGTATTCAAAATAGCTCCAGAAATTGCTTAGAACTTACTTTCACATAGTGTTCACCTACATCATAATTATTCTCCATACGATTAGAATCACTTAGTCTCCTTTTCCACTCAGCATAATTCTAAATCTAAATTATCAGTCATACAGATTAAGGAATTGTAAAAATTAATTTTGTACATTTGCCACAGTCATTATGCTAATGAATACATTTGTCTTTTTAAAATCTGGTGGGCTAAACCATTTTCCAGTTCAGCTTAAGTACCTTAAATAAAATCTACTGAAGAAGCAATATCCATTCATGTCTTTAGTATAAATGCACAAATTTGGAAAGGTCAGGGAACAGAGTTATGCTTGGAGAGCACTAAAGTAAACTGAGCAGGGTAAGCACTGGAGCAGAACAAAATGATGCTGAAACAAGAGCGAACAAAGCTCAGCTAGGTTAGAAGCCCAGCTAAGCAAACAGAGAACAGTGCTGCGCTCAAAAGAAGAGTAAGAACTCTAGGGAAAGCTTTGAGGCAGTTAACAAAATTCATTATGAGTTCCTCTACCTATAAATGGACTTTAGCTATTTCAATCCCATCTGTGAACTGTCTGGACATACAGAGAGGCATTGCCAAAAACATAATAGTGATGGGTTAATTAGGGGAAAAATCAGCAGGCTACTTTTATTAGACTATTGTTCTCTCAATTTGTTTTTCAAAAATAAGTTATGTAGAACTCCACTTCCATTTATAACAGATTAAGTGCTACTTGATCAGCCCTACCATTGTAAATCACGTTTAAAACAGACAAAATATAAGAGACAGTTCTTTTCAGGTATTGGATAACAGGAAGTTCAAGTTTATAATTCATGATAGAAGAAAAATTCATGAGGTGAACCACATGACTAGCTTTGCTCCAAGTTGCATTGAGCTAGAGTCCAAAAAATCATGGTGATTCCCTGCCCAAAATGATAAGATCAGAAGAAACATCTAGAATTTTCAGGGTAGGTCCTTAGAAAGTAGATGTATAGGTGGAAGGGCAGCATCAGAAATCACTGTGGAAGTTCCCCACAAATCCTTAGACGATAGCTAGGCTGTGTATGCACAGGGTAAAACTCAAGGCTTATCAGAGAGGTATTTATTTGTCAGACCTACTACAGATTTAAGACAAGTAGATACATGAGAAGCCAAGCAGCACTGGGAGATTTTAGATATTGGCTCATCCAAAGTAGAGCAATATGTTTATCACAAAAGGCAGCTGGCTGAGACACCAGGATTACATGTAAGAATCACAACTGCCACATGTGAGAAGAATTCATCTTCTACACCTGCTCTAACAAAGTTGAAAACCAAGGCTTGACAAGATCTTCACCGAATGCAGAGATTAGATTGTAGGTCATGCTAAGTTAGAAGGGCTTTGAAAACACCATAGATCTTTAATTATACATCTGTATAAGTAATTTACGAATCCAAAACTTAAAGAGTACAAAACATAAAAATGATTAGCCAGTAATTCAACTATCTGCCAGAACCAAAATCAACACAACACACACCACAGGAAGACAGTTCACCACAGAGTCTCTATAATAGTTAATCCATAATATAAAGCACACAATTAAAAATTTTTAGACAGGCAAAGAAACCAGAAAATGTGGTCCACCAAGATACAAACTGTCAACAGAAAGGCTTAGACACAAATAATGAAACTAGTAGACAATGATTTAAAAGCAGCTATTTATAAATATGTTCATGATATTTAAAAAATATAATCTTAATGAGTAAATAGATAAGCGATCTTGTTACATGTGAGAAAGTCTGCACTGTGTGACTGGAGGTCTCAGTCTTTGGATTCACCATGGGAAGATTTATATGGGGGTCCTCAATTGAATACAGACAGCCAGAAGGAAAGTAACAAGTACCAAAGCACTTTATTAAAGCGAAAGTACCCTCTCAAGGTGGGAGAGCAGGCAGGTTCCAGGAGGTGGAACCAGCCCAAGGTAGTTTTGGGATTGATCGTTGTTGTGTTTCTCTGGGCTACAAGGAACTGTAATGTACAGTGGGGTAGCCTCTAAGGGAGGTTGTGTCCAACCATTTGGGGAACTCCTCCCACAGATTTTTGACCCTACAAGGTTTAGACCAGAACCATCATGGCAGCCTTTTTCAGGGGTGAAGGAAAGGGGGGTGGTACCCACAATGCAAATGCACTATAATGAATCGAAGGGTTACTCTCAGGCAGACGTAGTAGAAGGTAGTGCATGCTCCTCACCTGTGGCTCTTGATCTGTCCACCCTGAGGTCTCGGAAGCCACAAGGTCAGGATGTTGTGCTCCCCAGGGCTTTTCTTGTGTAGCTTATTTATCACTGTCCTTGCCTCCAGCTCATGTCACTATCATTTCCCTTCAGGGACTTGGGACTCTGATTGGGAGCATTCTTTCCACTGCTCATGTCTAGCTTCTACCTAACAAACTCAATATAGAAACAGATGCTATAAATAAAGTACCAAATAGAAATTCTATAACTGAAGGGTGTAGTCACTAAAAGGACCATTGCGCTGGATGACTAATACAGATTTAGTGAACTTGAGCAGTAACCAGTTAGAAAGATTAAATCCAAGAACCAGGGAGGAAAGACTAAGGAAAATTAATGGAGGACCTTGTGATAAAATATCAAATGTCAAACATACCTGTATAGGAATCCTACGGGAGAAAAGAATGATGGTAGGGGCAGGGGAAAAAAAAAGATTTAAACATATAATAACTGAATTTTTCTAAAATTAGAGGAGGGGAATCGGTAATATACAGATTAAGAGTTTAACTGTCTCTTAGCAAGATAAATACAAAGAAAACCAGACGTAGTCAAATCATAGGTAAACTCATAAAAACCAAAGATAGAGGGAAAATATTAAAAGTTGTCACAGTGACAAGATATAATATAGCGAAGAAACCAAATACATAAAGAGTGGCTAATTATTCATTCATCAGAGACAATAAGGGTAGAAATAATGGTTCAAGATTTTAAAAATACTGGAGGGGCGCCTGGGTGGCACAGCAGTTAAGCGTCTGCCTTCGGCTCAGGGCGTGATCCCGGCGTTCTGGGATCGAGTCCCACGTCAGGCTCCTCCACTATGAGCCTGCTTCTTCCTCTCCCACTCCCCCTGCTTGTGTTCCCTCTCTCGCTGGCTGTCTCTATCTCTGTCGAATAAATAAATAAAATCTTTAAAAAAAAAAAAAAGATTTTAAAAATACTGGAAAAGAAAAACAAAATGAAACATTTCCATTCCTGGAATAAATTTATTACTCATTCCCCATACACTTAATTGATTAATCCAATGCATTTTTCATATTACAGCCAAGATGCTTTTTAATATGTAATATACTCATATAACATTCCTGCTTCTAATTCTTTACTAGCTGCCTTTGTCCTGATGATAAAATCTAAACATATCATTTCTAAATGTATTATATAAGACACTTCAGCCTAATTTTTCAACTCCACCTTCATACTTTCTATAAAATCAAGTTATATTGAACTTTTTTTTCCAACAAAATGCCATGTTTCCTCTTTCGTCCCTGACATTTGAGCATAAAGTTTTCTCTTATCCCAATCTCTTCTGCATATAATCCTTCACATTATGTTCAGTTAGTATATTACTTAGGGTATTCTTAGGGTATTACTTAGGGTATTCTAGGTTATAATGTGGAAACAGACAACCCCCAAATTAGAGTGACTTAAAACACCAAAGGTGTAAAATTGTCTCATGCAAGTTATGATGCTGGTTGAGGGAACTCGCCAGAGAAACCAATCTCCAGTCTTTATACCATGTGCTTCCATGATTGCTGGGGCAGAGGAGGAAAGGTGTAGAGAGTGGCGTTCTAGCATTGTCACACCTGTTCTAGGAAGAAACATGTAACACTTACACTCCAAATCCATTGGCCAAAAAGGCAGGAAAGTATCATCTCCCATTATGCTAGAAGGAGAGGACAAATTCCCTATTGCAATGAACAGTAATTATTCATATCTGATAACTGCTACTGATCCTATCTCATTTTAGTGTAAAATGTTATTTTCTCTTTGAAGAATTTCTCCCTCACAGCTCATCCCATTTCAGTCTTGATGCTCCTCTCATATTTTTTTCTAGTGCTATGATGGATTGCTTACATCAGCAATTATGTTCTACTAGTATTTATTTAATTATATATGTCCCCCTTGGTATAAGGAAAGCTACAGAAGGTCATTTTGCAAAAGAATGCTTACTGTGATGGCAAAATTATACGTAATTTATTGATATTCCTTAAATATACAAATATATCAGTCATAACACAAAAATCATCAATAGTTTTAGGAAGAATTTAGTCCTATACTTTCATAGTATTTTATCTAAAGTGAAAAGTTAAAAACAACTTACATTTCACTGAAGTATTATGCAACTCACCATTCTTAGACATACTGTACAAATATTATTTAACACAGTAAAGAAATAATAGACTAAAATCTACTCATTAAAATGGAGAATTAAAAGGAAAATTAAGAAGTAAATAAAAAATGCTGATAGTGGTGATCTGATATATCTTTTGTAACTATTTTATATCTAAGATTCTTGAAGATCTTGCAAGCATCCAATTTTTTTTTAGTTGGTAGTTTGACTTTCTGAGATCCCTATCAAATAAATTATAATCTAAAAAGTGTAGGATGACCTCTTTAAAATACATTGCAACAAAACATGTCATTCCATGAATGCTATCGTGGCTTTAGTGTACTGTTCAAATACCATACTGCTCAATATTATGTATGATCAGCATATTTCAGATTTACCCTACTTATAGAAGGAATGCAAAAAGAATGCAAAAAGAGAAGCAAAAACAACACCTATTTGTTTGGATATCTCCTATATTCACACTCCATAATAATCATACAGTTTTTTTCAGGTTTAAACAGCAAAAACTTATTTATCCTCATGGTTGAAGGAAATAATGTAGTGCTAATACTTACATAACTGAAGCATAGAAAACTCGGTTGAGTTTTACCAAAACAAGCATGGAAATTTATATGAATCAAGAATTATCCAAGTGCTTGGGAGCAAATAATGGCTTAGAAATATTTATGAAACAAGTAAGAGGGAATTCCAAAGATAATGCCACCAAACTATCCTTTGCATGTATGTATGTATATGTATAGCTATTTTTGTCATAAAATAAAATCAATTCCTCAATTTTAATAAAGGTAAAACATAGTGGAAGTTTTTTTACCCAGTAAAATGATATCATCTACTATGATGAATAACTAATGTTTAAAATGTATTTTATAAAATGTTAATATAAAGGTATGTTTGAGATAGGCTGTAAATATTAGGAAAAATATGTAATCATGGTTAATAATGGTATTTAAGTAATAGCCAATATTATTTGAAAGAATATATTACTTGGCTAAGTAAATATAGTATTTCATTTAAAAATAACATATAAAACAAAATTAAGCAATTGGAAAAAAGGATATTCAGTATTTAGTATTTTATGAAGGAATAAAAATTTATTTGAAGATTTTTTCTTTATATTCAAATTTAGCTCCAAGAACTTATTAATTCTACAACCAAAATAATAAATGCCATAAAAATTTAGTTATTTTTAGTTATGAAAAATTTAACATTTGGGGTGCCTGGGTGGCGCAGTTGTTAAGCATCTGCCTTCGGCTCAGGGCATGATCTCGGTGTTATGGGATCGAACCCCACATCAGGCTTCTCTGCTAGGAGCCTGCTTCTTCCTCTCCCACTCCCCCTGCTTGTGTTCCCTCTCTCGCTGGCTGTCTCTCTCTGTTAAATAAACAAAATCTTTAAAAAAGAAATGAAAAGAAAAGAAAAATTTAACATTAAATACTATGTACAAAATGAAAAGTAAATTTAACAATATCCTTAATTTGAAGAGAAAAGCAGAACTAAAGTAGCAGTTGCATTAACAAAAAGAGAAACATAAATATAATCAAGGTAAATTTTGCTGCCTAGGTAGTAATACATCCCTTACTTTAGAAAACAAGCACTTAATATATAGAACTATAAACTTAATTTTTTTTTCCTCTGTTTTCTCTTCCATTTTGGGTAATCATGGAGCCATTTCGGGTATGTACAGGCAATGTATGGTACATTGCATCAGCCAATAGAAGACAGTTGAGTTCATTATACTTTAGTCACATAAGACTTAGAAATCATTTCATCGTTAGTAAATAATATGAGGAAGGAAAACTGAGAAAGTAAATTTCCTGAAAGACGTTCTGAGTATCAAGGAGATTATGAGTGTCAATGCTCTTTCTTTTGGGGCTCTTGGGAATGTGTCAGGCCAAAGCATGCTAGTGCACAAAATATTTTTGTAATTTTTCTTGACTTCACAAATATATTCTTTGTATATTTACTTATTTTTAAAAGAAGAAATCATTGCTGGGCAATGCCAAAAGAAAAGAAAATTACTGGTGTCAGGTCGAATCCCAAATTGACTATCACACTCAGATAATCACCATGAATCAAATTCTTTCTCTTCAGAAGGCAATTTAGAGACCATCTGTTTTTACTAAAACCTAGATCTTAACGTAGGGGAGAGAAGGCATTGTTCTGCCACTCCATTCCAAAAAGTTTCAACACATATTCATCTTCCTGATTAGTTTTAAATAAACACAACTTTCCTCACTTTGTCATATAGATAAGTACTGGACACCTGCTATGATGCTTATTTCCTTGAATCCAGTTGTGAGCTATGTGAGAGCCAATGCTAGACAAGGAGAAAGCAACTAATTCCAATGCAGTTACAGTAGAAATCCATCTTGAAGGACAATGAGGTCCACGCTTCAAGGAGAACCTGTGAAGCTTGAAGAATAAAGCAGTTTAAGGTCCTGGTTTCTGATAAGATCACAGGGCAAAGAAAAAGTAACAAATATCACAAGTGAAGTAAATGAAGAATATAATAATCTAAGATATCTCTTTTCTGTCTTGTATTTTCCAAAATACACTTATTAGCTAAATTAACTGAATGTTTTAATATAACTTTTAAGTATTCATGCCTCTTCTGAAATTTGGATATTCTTTTTTTTTTTTTTTTAAGATTTTTTTATTTATTTGACAGAGAGACAGCCAGCGAGAGAGGGAACACAAGCAGGGGAGTGGGAGAGAAAGCAGCAGGCTCCCAGCGGAGCAGGGAGCCTGACGTGGTGCTCCATGCCAGGACCCCAGGATCATGCCCTGAGCTGAAGGCAGACACTTAACGACTGAGCCACCCAGGCACCCCATGAAATTTGGATATTCTAAACTGTTTTTGCAAAAAGTAAATAAGGAGAACTGGGAAAATTCTATAAAAATAATTAAATGTAAAAATGAATTTTTAATTGATTTTAGTGTTCTGCTTATATATCATGTTTTTATTTTCATAAAATTGAATTGAAACAATTACCAGACTTTGAAAACTTTATCTTTTATTTTCTTTTCTCTTTTTCTTTTTTTTTTTTTTCTTTTGAGAAGGAGACAGAGTGAAAGTGGGGATGGGCGGCGGGGGGAAGAGGGAGAGAGAGACTCTTACGCAGGGTCCACACCCAGAGCGGAACCAGATATAAGGTTCAATCTCACAACCCTGAGAACATGACCTGAGCCAAAATCAAGAGTTGAACACTTAACCAATGAGCCACCCAGGTGCCCTGAAAACCCTTTACCTCTCTTGATAATTCATCTTTTTTTTTCAGTCCTAACAAAAACACACAACTGCCTACAGAAAATAATGACAGAAAAGAGAAGAAATATTCTAATTACCTAGTAAAGTGTCTTTAATTTCATAGTTGCTTAGAAGGTTCATAAGGCATTGCAAAAATTTTTAATTCCTATCTATACCTTAACAGAGGCAATGAAAGTCAGTTTCCAGTAAGATCCCATATGTATAAATACATATGGGATATATCTATATTTATGTAAATATAAGTATACATATGTATTCATTGCATATGTATTTATATGTTTGTATATGTATGTGTGTGTGTGTGTGTGTGTGTATATACACACACACATATAAAATGTGAGAAGTGGGGCACTTGGGTGGCTCAGTCAGTTAAGCATCTGCAATCCGCTCAAGTCATGATCTCAGGGTCCTGGGATAAAGCCCCGCATTGGGCTCCCTGCTCAGTGGGGAATCTGTTTTCCCTCTGCCCCTCCCCTCCACTCATTCTCTCTCCCTCTCTCCAATAAATAAATAAATACAATCTTTAAAAAAAAATAAAATGTGAGAAGTGATCACCATTTTTAAATTTGGAAGAAAGTTGATATAGAAGGTTTAAAATTACGTAATGGAAATGTGAAATGAAAGAATAATTCTTTGATGTCTCTGATTGTTAAATAAGGCAAAAGCAGCAAATCCAGTGACTATAAAAAATAACAACTTAAAGCTGTATACATATAGGTTTCACAGGGATGACAACTTTAGCAAAAGTTTAACCATGAAATGAAATGCCATAAAAGGAAGAGAAAAAGAAATTAAAGAATAGGCCTTTTTATATTTTTTACATAAAAGCAAACCTTAGTTACTCATATCAACACATATAAGTGTATAGTTCATTGCAGCTTCTTGGACGTCTGTAAAAAAAGAAAAGTAAATTACAGATATTTTTAATGAAATAAGCTGCCAGACGGTCATGACTCTCAATAGCGCTTATCATGGAAGATATTTTCTTTGTTCTTTAAGCATGAAAAAAGGAGGTATGTTTAATGGCTCCATAGGGATGATAGCTTGTTTTCAAATCTGCTTTGCAAAATGTTGGCTTTGAAGATGAATTTTTTTTTTTTATGTTCTGAGATTGGAATTTTGGAGTTCTTGTTTTTCATACTGTTTTTCTATAATCAAAAGATAAACATAATAAAGTGTTTAAAGGAATAAAGAATAATTCTGTTTGAAATCATAAAAAAGTCCTATCAAAACATACAAAACCAAACATGATGTTTTTGTTTAAAACATCATCTAGTATTAACAGCAGCAAGAGTAAAGTCAAATATTCAACACTTTCTCTTGATCTTTTAGTACATTTTTATTTTTGAACAGATCCTTGCAATGTGTTTTGCGTTATAAGCAATATAGAGAGAAAAGATTTTGAGTGTTAGAACCTGCTGATAGTTAATGGTTGCCACTCTAACAAATGGATACACAAATACATATAGCTTAGCATCCCTGATAATATTTTAATAAAGGATCAATATGGAAATCTTTGTATGACTTAGTAGATACATGAAGTTATCTGAAGTGTTCTAGTTTTAACTCCTTTTAAGCGCAAAAGATTGTTACAATTATAGATCCAATGAGAAAAGTTGGGAGACATTTATATAAACCAGAGCATTCAAGACATAATTTATTGATCATTCTAAAAATGACAAGTTTATTGATTACTATTTTTTAAACTAACTCTGTGTTTTAAGGTAGTAGGAAATGGCTGGTTAATATAATGATTTAATCGAAACTAGCATCAGAAACCAGGGATGTACTGTATGGTGACTAACATAATCTAATAAAAAAAATTTAAAAAAAATATATATATAATGATTTAAGTGTTTTATTAGTTAAAAATTAAACCAATAGTTAGTACTTCTACTTAAATTGTACACCTTTGAAAAAAATAAATAAAAAATAAAGTGTACAATCTTAAAAAATAATAGGTAACACAATGAAAATCACTAGGAAAAAAGATGAAAGGGATTTTAAAATCATTACACTTTAATCCAAATTGTGCCAATAATTTTACTACTTCTTCATCCTGGTATCTAAAATCCATTCACAACTTCCAAGAAGTAGATCTCAGAGATTAAGATCTAAAAACCAAGAACTAGTTCTATAATCTCTTGCTATTTATAGTTCTCAAACTCTCAAGAATAAATGGAGACCTTTAGAATGGTATCAATTTCCCTGGATTTACATAAAAATAAATTGGAAATAATGTTATAGCTTCTGCCTTCCACCACCCTGCATAGTACACACCTGCTCTAACAAAATTAAATATTTCATCATTGGATTGTAGTAGCAAGTTATTTATTTTAAAATGTATACCTCCTTATCACTCTAATCATGATCTATTCACCTTGTGTCTTTCTACACATCACAACACAAAATTTATAAATTCATTAGAGTCAGGCATTATTTTATTCTGTCCCACAAAATACATAATAATCATCACCAGTTTTGATGCACATCCAATTTCATGAACCTTTTTACTAGGTTCCAGAAATTGGTAAATATACAAAATAATGATTCTGCATCATAAAAATTAAACACACACACACAAACAAAAAAACAACACCTCAAAGATGGAGAGAGCTGGAAGAAGTAGTCTCTCCAACTCTACAGAAAAAAAAAAAAATTAGGAAAATGCAAATTAATGCCTATTCATGAACTTGTCAGAAAACTCATGTCTCAGGACAGAGTCATATAAAATCTAGAGGTATAGAACCTGAGCATTTATTTAAATGAAGCAAATGTCAGTGGATACAGTATAATCTGATAGACTATTTGACCAGTAACACTGACAAATTGTTGGGCTGGCATGAAAGTATGAAGCTCCTGAGTTTGGAGTCATAGAAGAATTCCCACTCATATACAGCCTTTCTTGCCAGGAATCTCGCTAGGCTCTTGCAAGGAGGACTAGGGACAATATTAAAAAGTATGCCCTACTTAATTCAGGTTAAAGGTGGGGAATGGCAGCCATTGTGAACTCTAGCCAGATTCCTTTCCACCTTCTCCTTCACAGAACAAGTTATTTGTAGGATAAAGGATACCAAGGCCTGTGGCTGGGTGCACTGCTGGAATATCATCACAGTTGAGAGAGAGGAAGGAAGGTCTCTACTGATTCATCTAATTTATCTCACCTAGGTAACAAAATAATTAATCCTCAGGGGGAAGGTCTTCAACTGTATAACATAAGGATTCTGAGGTTTATCAACTGCACATGGGGGAAAGGAATTGAGTGGAGAGGTCTATACTTTGATGAGAGGCAGGACTACTTGCAAGGACCAAAACTGATATGCAAATCAATGTGTTTCCCAAATACAAGCTTAATCCTTACATCAGGAAAGCCTCTATCCCTATCACTGTATAAACAAGCGCTGAGTAAAATAGGATTTGGGAAGAATTGGAATAAATGTCAGAAAAAGGCTCCCTTTGAGGAGCAGCCCAAGGAGGAGGGTGTCTCCAAAGTCAAACAAGAAGAAAAAAAAAAAATATACTCTTAGAGGAATTTGAAGTTACTTGTGCCTATAGAAAGAGTAAACTCTAACTTTAATAACAAAGGAACAAAGAACCTCAAACGGAAACCAACTGTTGCTTAGAATAACAAAAATCCCAGGGCTCCTGGGTGGCTCAGTCATTAAGCATCTGCCTTAGGCCCAGTGCCTGATCCCAGAGTCCTGGGATCCAGCCTGGCATTGGGCTCCCTCCTCCGCTGGAAGCCTGCTTCTTCCTCTCCCACCTCCCGTGCTGTTTTCCCTCTCACTGGCTGTCACTCTCTCTGTAAAATAAATAAATAAAATCTTAAAAAAAAAAGAATAATAAAAATCCCTACATCATAGGTCCAGCAGAAACAAAAATAAGTATTCTTCCCCATGCATAATATTTACCTCAGTATCTGTTATCCTATAAAATGTCTGATTTTCAACAAGAAAATTAATATATTAAGATTAATATATTAAGAGCTATAATGGAAAAAGTGGGCAACATGCAAAACCAGCTAGGTGATTCCATCAGAAACTCTAAGAAGGAAATACGAAAAATCAAGACCACAGTAATAGAAATGAAGAATGCTTTTGATATGCTTATAAGTCATAAGACTTGTCATAACCAAGGAAATAGTCCATAAATTTGAAGGCAGAGTAAATGAAATTAAACAAACACAGAGTAAGAGGTAAAAGGAGGAGGAGGAGGAGAAGAAGAAAGAAAAGAAATAACAAAAACAATGCATGTAGAACAATTCCTCCAAGAGCTGAGGGCCAATATCAAATGTTTAAAAAAATGAATGACAGAAAGTGAAAAAAAAAAGAGAGTAAGCAGAAACAAAAATATCTGAAGGAAGAACACTTAGAACTTTCCAAAATAGTGATGAATCCCAAACCACAGATCAAGAAGCTCAAGGGCAGAGCAAGTTAAATATCAAAATACAAACACACACTCACACACACCTAAGTGTAACATTTAGTATCCAAATTTCTTAAAACCAGAGACAGAAAGAAAATCATAAGAGCAATCAGATGGTTTAAAAAAATTTTTCTTAGAGGAACAAGGATAAAAATTACAGCAGACTTCTCATCAGAAATCATAGAAACAAGACAAAAAGAGATATTTTTGAATTCTGGAAAGAAAAAAGAAATAACTGTCAACTCATAATTCTATATCTACTAAAATATTGTACAAAAAGAGAGAGAAATAAGGCCTTTCTCAGGAAAATGAGAGCTGATAGAATTTATTGTCAGACCTATCATACATGAAATGCTAAAGGAAGTTCTTCAGACAGAAGGATATGCTATGGAACAAAATATTAGATCTACACAAAGAAATGAAGAGGAGCAAAAGGTAAATTACTATAAAATACACTTATTTTTTTATTTTAATGGCTATAAAAGTAGTACTGATTCTTTAAAGCAGTAATAGTAACAATGTTTTGGGTGATTATAGCATATGTGAGCGCAACATATATGACATTAGTGCGAAAGATGGAAAGAGAAATTGGAATATATGTTTCATTACCTGTGAAGCAATGAAATATTTGAAGGTGGAAATAGGATATTTAAAAATTTATATTGTAAATCCTAAGGAAACCACTTAAAGTAGATAAGAATGCACACACAATAGTCAACAGAGGAAATAAAATGGAATCATAAAAGATAAACAAAACCATAGAAGGCAAAATAGAAGTCAAGGCAACAACAAATTCAACAAATAAACAGCTAACAAGGTTGATTTTAATTTCACTGTATCAACAATCACCTTAAATGTAAACTGTCTAAAATATGTGAGCTAAATGTCAGATTTTCATATTATATACAAAAGAAAACAAATGTGCTTTCTATGATAAACACACATAAATATAAAGAATGAGAGAGGTTATGAAAAGGGATAAAGAACAATAAACACTGCTTCCTCAGTAAGTGATTAGAAACAAATGGCCGAAACTCAGTACACAAATACATGACCTAAACAGCAATATTAAATTTGACCTAAATGACAATTTTTTTAAAGATTTTATTTATTTATTCAACAGAGATAGAGACAACCAGTGAGAAAGGGAACACAAGCAGGGGGAGTGGGAGAGGAAGAAGCAGGCTCACAGCAGAGGAGCCTGATGTGGGGCGATCCCATAACGCCGGGATCACGCCCTGAGCCGAAGGCAGACGCTTAACCGCTGTGCCACCCAGGCACCCCTGACCTAAATGACATTTATATAACACTCCATCACACAGTGACAGAATATGTCTGTTTCTTAAGTGCACATGAAACGCTCACTCAGTAGATTTTTAAACTAAAAATGATTAAGATTTTTATGTAAATCATACAAGGTATATTCTGGGATATAATGTAATATAGCATTCAGAAACAGAAAGATACCAGAAAACGCCATAATTATTTGGGAATTAAAACAATACACTCTTGAATACTTCATGAGCCACACACACACACACACACACACACACATATACAGTTGACCCTTGAATAACAGGGTTTGAACTGTGTGGGTCCACTTAAAAGTGGATTTTTTTCAATAAATATAATATAGTACTGTAAATATATTTTCTCCTGAAGATTTTTTAAAAGATTTTATTTATTTATTTGAGAGAAAGAGAACGTGTTCAAGAGAGAGAGATTGAGCATGAGCAGGGGCTGGGACAGAAGGAAAAGCAACTCCCCACTGAGCAGGGAGCCTGATATGGGGCTTGACCCCAGGACCCCAACCACCATCATGACCTGAGCTGATGCAGACACTTAGCCAACTGAGCCACCCAGGTGCTCCTCCTGAAGATTTTCTTAATAACATTTTCTTTTCTCTAGCTTACTTTATTGTAAGAATACAGTATGCAATACATACAACATACAACATATGTGTTAATTGACAGTTGTCAGTAAGGCTTCTGGTCAGCGGTAGATTACTAGGAGTTAGATTTTTGGGAAGTCAGAAGTTATACATAGATTTTCAACTGTAAGAGGGGATTAGTACCCTTAATCCCCACATTGTTCTAGGGTAAAACTATATATGTGCTTAAAATATGTAGTGGGTATATACATACAAACAATATATTTATGTACACATAAACAGCAGTCCATTATTTCTTATGAACATAGGTAAAAAAATTTCAAATAAAATATTAGAACTTCAAATTCAACAGTACATAAAAAGGATAATGAATCACAGCCAATTGAGTATCACCCCAGGAACGCAAGACTGGTTAAACACTTGAAAATAAATTTGTGTAATCATTATTTTTACAAACAAAATAATAAAAGCCATAATCATATCAATGTATGTCAAAAATGCATTCCAAGAAATGCAAAATTAGTTTGTGATAAATAAACCTATCAGCAAACTAGAAGTGAATGCTCTTAAACTAATAAATGTTATCTAGAAAATTCCTACAGATATTATAATACTTAATGGTAAGACATTGAAAGATTTCCCACTAAGATCTTCAATAAGGCAAGAATATTCTTCAACACTTCTATTCAGCATCATAGTGCAATGAAGCAAAACAAATAAAAGGCATACAGGTTGGAAATACCTCTATTTGAAGATGCCTTGATTGCCTATGTAGAAGAGAAGTTTTCAACTGTGGGTGATTTTGCCCTCTAGGTGACATTCAGAAATGTCTGGAGACAATTTTGGCCATTGCAAGTGGGACTGTGCCACTGATAGCTAGTGGGTAGATGCCAATGTGAGATTCCAATGATAGTAAATATCCTACAATATAGAGCACAGCACCCACTGCCCCCCCCCAACGACAAGAATCCAGCCCTAAATGTCAATAGTGCCAAGGATGAGAAACTCTAATTTAGAAAATTTTAAATAACCAACACAAAACTCCTTCAAGTAAGAAGTTAGTTTACCAAGGTTGCAGGGTACAAGGAGAATACACAAAAGTTGATTTGAAAGTTGAAAGAAAATACCATTTATAATAGCACTAAATTTAAAATATTTACATACAAATGTAACAAAATATATACAGGATATGTACATGGAAAATCACAAAACACCAATAAAACATGTCAAAGAAGACATAGATTAAATTCTCATCAATATGATCTACACAGTAAATGCAATATAATCAACATATCAGTATTTTTTCTTGTAAATATTGATAAGCTGATTCAAAGTTTACATGGAAAGCTCACGGGAAATAGTGACACCAGAAATAGACTAATTTAATCATTGGGTTTCTAACAGAAGAATAAAGGCAATTTATCTTGTTAATTCAATTGTTGACAGATGATGCTAAAAAATTGGATGTTCATACACAAAAACAAAAAAAGATAAATAATATCTAATAAAGTACACCATAATTAATTCAAAATGTATCATATGTTTAAATGTGAAATGTAAACTCTAAAATTAAAAGGAGAAAATGTGTATGGGACTTGGGTTTGACCATGAGGCTTAGATACAATATCAAAAATACTATCCTTAAAAAAAAAAAATTGGACTTTGTCAAACCTAAACACTTGTGCTCTGCAAAAGGCACTGTTAAGAGAATGAGAAGACAGGGGCGCCTGGGTGGCTCAGTCGTTAAGCGTCTGCCTTCAGCTCAGGGCGTGATCCTGGAGTTCCAGGATCAAGCCCCACATCAGGCTCCTCTGCTGGAAGCCTGCTTTTTCCTCTCCCACTCCCCCTGCTTGTGTTCTCTCTCGCTGGCTGTCTGTCTCTGTCAAATAAATAACTAAAAATCTGTTAAAAAAAAAAAAAGAGAGAATGAGAAGACAAATCAAGAACTAGGAGCAAATATTTGAAGCTCATGTATCTGACAAAGAAATTATATCCAGAATAAAGAGAGAACACTTAATTCTTAACAATAATATAAAAAAAAAAAACCAAGTAAAAAAGCAGGTAAAAGAACTGGACAGGCAGAAGGCATAAAGATGTCAAATAAACATTTGAAAATATATGCAACATTATTTCTCATTAAGGAATTGTAATTTAAACTCACAGTGAGATACTACCACTACATAATTTTTAGGTTGCCTAAAATGCAAAGCTTGACAACACCAAATACTAATGAGCATGCAAAGCAACAGTTCTCTTTTATTACTTGGTAGGATTGTTACATGGTACTAACACTTTGGAAGACTAAATATATGGCCCAGAATTCAAACTGCATGTTCACACTAAAACCCATAGGTGAATGTTTATAGAAGCTTGCTTTATAACTATTAAAAACTTCAACAAGGGAATAGATGCATAAAACTGTGGCACATCTATAAAATGGAAAGCTATTCAGTTATAAAAAAGAAACATGCTATTGATTCATGCAACAACATGGATGAAAGTTAAATGCATTTTGCTAAATAAAAGAAGCTAGACCCCAAAGGCTGAATATTGTAGGATTCCATACATTTGACCTTCTGGAAAAGAAAATGATAGAGACAAAAAGACAGCTGTGGTTGCCAAGGGTTGGAGGACAGAGAGTAGTTACCATAAAGGGCATACATGGGAAATTTTCAGGTGAGGGAACTATTCTGATAGAATCGTGCAGGTGGAATCATGGTTTTATGTATTTATCAAAAACCCAAAGAAGTGAACATTACAAGTGAACTTTGATCTCTGCAACACCCCCAAACAAAAAATCCAAGATATTGAATAATCCTAAGGAATGCAGGCTATATCATAATTTCAGTTATGAGTTTCATCCTTTCATTTTCTTCTACATCTCAAGTTCTTCAAAAGGAATTTTATGTAGACTATAAAGCTTCTAACCGATATTTGAAACTGGGTGCAAACTTTCAGGCAAATAGGAAGATTACACTTTCCTACTCCCTTGAAAATAGGGAGTAGGACTAATTTAGGGCAGTAAAATGTGAGATGAAGAGGAGTGTGTCACTTCTGTGTAGAAGCATTTAAGAGGGGTGCCTGGGTGGCTCAGTCATTAAGCGTCTGCCTTCAGCTCAGGGAGTGATCCCAGAGTCCTGGATCGAACCCCACATCAGGCCCCCACCCCCCCACTGGGAGCCTGCTTCTTCCTCTCCCACTCCCCCCTTGTGTTCCCTCTCTCACTGGCTGTCTCTCTCTGTCAAATAAATAAATAAAATCTTTAAAAAAAAAAAAAGCATTGAAGAGTTACTTTATGATTTTCCATACCCGTTCCTGCTATTATAATATTGGAACTGAAGGTTAATAGGAATGTCATAAAATCAAACTAGCCTGAAATGTGGCATTGCATTGTTCATTAATGCCCTGCAGAAACATTTGGAGACAGAGCAGAGCAAACATTGCATGAAATAAATTTATGTTTTGTAAAGCCACTCGTAATTTGAGGTTGTAGGTTATAGCAGCATAATCCAGTATACCTTTCCTTATATAGAAATTTTATTCAATTTTTTAAATTTCCAAGACTTTCATTTTTTAAAGATTTTATTATTTATTTGAGAGAGAGAGAACATGAGCAGGGGCAATGGCAGAGGGAGAAGCAGACTCCCCACTGAGCAGGGAACCAGATATGGGGCTCAGTCCCAGGATCCCAGGATCATGACTTGAGCCAAAGGCAGACACTTAACCGACTGAGCCACCCAGGTGCCCCACAAGACTCTCATTCTTATTAATAACTTGGTTTTACTCTCTCAGCCCTTCACTGAAAATGATCCCTTGCATATTGTTATTGTAATTAATATATTCCTAATGTCTTCCACCTGGGGCCTTTTAAATAGCATTTTGCATTGATAACCAACTTTATAAGAAAGTTTTCAATATAATACTGTCGTTGCAGAAGTTTATAACATATATGGGGGGAGTCACTCCTACTCAAATCATTCAGAAATGTGGTCACATCCGGAACATCTTGAAATCTTCCTCAAAATATATTTTTATTTAAATATGTTCATTTTTTTAAAGTGTTCATTTTTATATTGTTTTCAAATATAGGTATGTGCCTGTGTGTGTAACTTCAGCACCAGCAATGTCATGAGAGTTTGTTTCCCATGTTTCTGCAGTACTTGATATTATTCAATCTTCTACTTTTCATAATCATGATGAACATAATGTCAAATCCATATTAACTGCTTTGTCTGATTTGCCAGAAAAATGGATAATATCTGCAAATGTGAAAATAATCTTTGTTTCCACTACCACTGTATTTATGCCCATTTGCTGTATTATGACTCCAAAGTTCAGTGTTTTTGCTAACAGACCCAGAAAACAAATTCTTGATGACATAGGTCAGAAGATACCTTTCCTTTGAAAACTCATAATATTCAATTCAAAATGTTTACTTCTCTGTGTAAAAAGCAAAATACTCCACTCCCCAGAAAAATGCTTTATGGGCTTTTCTGTATCCTTTTGTATAAAGTAGGTAGCTGAAAAAGAAAGCAGGCTCTCTATCTTTTCCAACTTTGCATCCAGTGTCTTTCATTTTAGAGGTCTTCAATAAACATTTGGTTCAATTGATAAACATCTTAAAAACTCCTATCTAGAATCAAATAATAAGGAAAATAACTTTAAGACATCAGAAAATGTTTTGGGAGTGATATATTGTTGAAATGATATTAATGTCTTAATTAACTTTTATAAAAAATAACGCTCTTCATTATAATTGAAAACAAGTAAAATATCATGCAATAAGATGTTTAGCTCCAATCATTACATTTAGCAGCAATCATTAAAAATATTTCAACATAACCCTTTGTCTTTCCATAGTTGTACTTCAAATAGTTATGGTGACATGAAATGTAAAAGGAGATTTTTATCCATTTTTATACTCCATTTTGTCTTAACTTGTGCCCCAAGTATAATGGCTTTCAGAATTGTGGGGTTTTTTGTCCTTAAATAGTTTCTCAACTTCATATATTTTAGAAGTTAGTAAATGTAAAATAAATTATGACAAATATTTTCAATCTAAATATTTATATTTCATAAATATTTTGCAATTGCCTTCCATTGTTTACTAAGAATTGCTAACTAAATAGGGTTTCAGATATTCCTTTAGGCAATCAATGTGCTTTCAGAGAAATATTGGAGGTAAGAGGCAGTTAGAACAGCAAAACTAATTTATTCATTTAGTTTATTTAAAATGTACACATTGCCCAAAGCCAGTAGCTCAATGTACAGAACATAAATTACAACACTTAAACCAAATGTAGCACCTGAGTGGAAGAAATAAATACTAATGGGAATGACATATATGGAAACAGGCCAAAAAAAAAAAAAAAAAAAAAAAAAAAAAAAAAAAAAAAAAAAAAAACAAAGGAAAAGGCCATTCTGATATAAAGCTCACTTTATCAGGAAATCGGTTAAATTCCAGAGATAGTTTATCTGTAGAAGTTTAACACGAGGATATAGACATGGATTTTCAGCAAAGGAAATGCAGTTGATCTTAACATTTATGTTGAGGAATACAGTGAAATATAAAATACTGTAAAATTATATGTGAATTAAAAGTAATAATTCTCAAGTATATTTGGAATATGAAGAGATAAAATATAATTTAAAAAATTACTTAAATAAATCTCAATACAAATTGGCTACTTTTAGAAAAGGAATGCCATAGAGAAATTGCTAGCTAATTTTTCCCATGAAATCTTTGCATAGTATTTTTTAGTAGGATTTATTCTACTTTAAATTTCTGTGATTTGAAACATTACTTTTAAATTTCCTCTAAATAAATGACAAAATAAACTTCCTTTAAAAAAAAATCAAACCAGTGGGTTTTTCACAGGTTCATGTGAATGGTGAGCCCCCCAAAGTATGCCTACATCCTAATATCTGTGGCCTGTGAATGTTAAACGAAAAAAAAAGAGGGGGTTTGTACGTGTAATTGATTAAGGCTTTTGAGATGATGAGCTAATCTCAAACTATCTGGTTGGGTGGACCCTGAATCCAATGACATGTGTCTTCATAAGAGGGAAGCAGAAGGAAAGTAGACAAATGGAAAGGAGAAGGTGATCTGAAGCAAGTGGCATTGGAGTCATGCAACTACCAGCTAAGAAACACCAAGGATGGCCCCCAGCTACCAGAAGCCAAGAAAAAAGCATGAAATAGATTCTCCTCCAAAGCCTCTGTCTGGTGAGAGAGTGGTCCTATTAACACAATGATTTTGGACTTCTTAGCTCCAGAACTGTGAAAGAATACATGTATTTTTTTCAACATTGAGTGTGTGTCTTGTTTGTTTTACAGGGCCATCAGCTCTTTTTGTTAAGTTCTCTGTGACAATGGAAAATTGGATAAGTTCCAATTTATTCTTGATTGCATTTCCAAATCAGTGGAGTACTAAACTATTTTAATAAATTTAATTCATTCCTGTGTAATCCCATCATCCATTCTTATTCCCAGTACTTATTAGAACATTGTAATGAAATTAAACAGTACTTAATAGTTATTTGAAAACACCTTCTCATAGTAAAATATGAAAGAGACTATTTGAATGTAAAGTGATGGAAATAAATTTCAAGAAATTAATAATGAAAATAAAATTACATAGCTATGTAAACACCAAAAAGTTGTAAGACCAAAAGGCATTAGTCAGGATAAAGAAGACAACATTATAACGACAAAAAGAAGGAAATTGAACCTGAATCCATTTAGCAAAATAGACAAAAGTATGAGGAATAATAGTTGTCAGAATTACAAGAATAATTGACAATCATATTGATAGATTTTAGGACTTTTCACTAAAAAGCCTGATGTGTAAAGTCACTATCAAGCAGAAAAAATATGGACAGAGAAGATTAATATGGATATAGAAAAATTAATATGAATATAGAAGCATCATTAGGAAGCTGGACACGAAGACTGTGCATTAGTAATCTAAAAGAGCACTTAGGAGCTCCTGGATGGTACATTTGGTTGGCATCTGAATCTTAGTTTCAGCCCAGGTCCTGTTCTCAGGTTCATGAGATTGAGCCCTAAGTCAGGCTCCATGCTCAGTGTGGAGTCTGCTTGGGATTCTCTCTGCCCACTGTCTGTCTCTTTCTTTCTCTCTCTCGTAAACAAATCTTTAAAAAACAAAATAAAATAAAAGAGGATTTACATTCTCTGACTGCAATGCAATCATACTGAAATCAATGGCAAGAATTTAAGATACATTTTTTAAGAAATTTTAAAATACTAAAGAATATTTTTAGAAAAAAATTATGATACACTACATATGAGCAACTAGAACTAATTTGCAATGACAAGTCATATTGTGTGGCAAATGTTCATATGGTATCACCCCAAAAATTTCATTTCTATCTCTATATCTGAGATACTTTCTTGCATATGTCCATCAGGAAATTTATATAAAAGGTTGCTCATTGTAGCAACTATTTGCATTTTGAAAAAAAAATGTGAAAACCTAATGGTTCATCCATAGGAAAACTAATAAACTTTACACAATACACAACTAAAATTAATAATATAATTCCACATAAATCCTTGATAAAACAAATTTAAAAAAACAAATTGCAAAAAATACATAAATGGATAATAGTTACATATTATTTAAAAACATACAAAACAATATTATCTATTACCAATAAGTTTGTAGGATTAACACAAATCAAAACAAGAAAGGCATCTATTTCTGGTCCATGAGGTTAGGTGGAAAGGTAGACTTGATAATAGAACTTTAACTATATAGTTTATGCTCACATAAATGGCAGATGCATAATATTTGATTTAAACAAACAGTATTTATGTAGAGGTCTTTTTTTTTAAATTTGTATGTAAATATTTGTTTACTCATTTAAAATGGAAAAAAAACACAGATAGATTTTTATGATGCATATGTCCTGAGTCTTTGAATTTTTGAAAATGTCTTTCTTTCACAAATAAACACAAGCACCTTGGCTTAATATAGACTAAATGTCACAAAATCTTTTATCAAAACTTTGCTTAATTATATTAGTAACCATTACAGAGAACTGTGGGAAATATGTTTTTCATTTTGTTTTGTTTTACTTTAAATTCCAGTATAGTTAACAATATTATATTAGTTTCAGGTGTACTATATAGTGATTCAACAACTCCATACATCACCCTGTGCTCATCACAGCAAGTGCCCTCCTTAATCCCCATCATCTATTTCATCAATCTCTCCATCCATCGCCCCTCTGGTAACCACCTGTTTGCATAGCTAAGAGTTTGTTTCTTAGTTTGTCTCTCTTTTTCTTTCTTTGCTTTTTTGTTTTTGTTGTTGTTTCTTAAATTCCACATGAGTGAAATCATGTACCATTTGCCTTTGACTGACTTATTTCACTTAGCATTATACCCTCTAGCTCTTCTCATGTCATTGCAAATGGCAAGATTTCATTCCATTTTTATGGCTGAATAATATTCCATTATATCTGTCTATCTATTTATCTATCTATCTATCATCATCATCATCTATCTATCTATCATCTTTCTATCTATCTATATCTATCTATCTATCTACCACATCTTTTTATCCATTCATCTATTGGTGGACACTTGGGCTGCATCCATAATTTAGATATTTTAAGTAATGTTACAATAACCATAGGGGCACATGTATCCCTTTGATTTAGTGTTTTTGTATTTTGGGTGTAAATATCCAGTAGTGTGATTGCAGAATCTCCATACTGTGTTCCACAGTGGCCGTACCAATTCTCATTTCCACCAACAGTGCAAAAGGGTTCCTTTCCTCCACATCATGTCAATACTTGTTTCTTGTGTTTTTGATTTTAGCCATTCTGACAGATGTGAGGTGATAGCTCATTGTGGTTTTGATTTTCGTTTCCCTGATGATCAGTGATATTGAACATCTTTTCATGTGTCTGTTGGCCATCTGGATGTTTTCTTTGGAGAAATGTCTTTCACTTTTTCTGCCTGTTTTTTAATTGGATCATTTGTTTTTTGGGTGTTGAGTTTTTTAAGTTCTTTATATATTTTGGATACTAACCCTTTATCAGATATGTCATTTCCAAATATCTTCTCCCATTTAGTAGCTTGCCTTTTAGTTCTGTTGACTGCTTCCTTTGCTATGCAGAAACTTTTTATCTTGAAGTCCCAATAGCTTATTTTTGCTTCTGCTTTGTTTCCCTTGCCTCAGAAGACCTATTTTTTAAAAAGTTGCTATAGCTGATACCAGAGAAATGTTGCCTTTGTTCTCTTCTAGGATGTCTCTAGTTTCAGGTCTTACATTTAGGTCTTTAATCCATTTTGAATTTATTTCTGTGTATGGTGAAAAAAATACTTTTGCATGCTTCTGTCTAGTTTTCCTAACAATATTTGTGAAGACACTGTCTTTTTCCCATTGGATATTCTTTCCTGTTTTGTCAAAGATTAATTGACCAGATAATTGTAAGTTTATTTCTGGGTTTTCTGTTCTGTTCCATTGATTAGTGTGTCCAAAGATTCCACCAAAAAACTATTAGAACTGATAAATGAATTCAGTAAAGTCACAGGATACAAAATCAATTGTTGTCTACACAATAATAATGAAGCATCAGAAAGAGAAATTAAGAAACCAATCCCAATTACAGCTGCACCCAAAATAATAAAATATCTAAGAATAAACCTATCCGAAGAGATGAAAGACCTGTACTCTGAAAAGTATAAAACACTGAGAAAGAAATTGATGATGACACAAAGAAATGGAAAGACATTCCATGCTCATGGATTGGAAAAACAAATATTGTTTAAATGTCTATACTACCCAAAGCAATCTACACATTTAAAGCAATCCCTACCAAAATACCAACATTTTGCACAGAAATGGAACAAACAATCCAAAAATCTGTATGGAACTACAAAAGACTGCAAATAGCCAAAGAAACCTTGAAAAAGAAAAACAAAGCTGAGGGTATTGCAATTCCAGATTTCAAGTTTTTATTACAGAGCTGTGGTAATCAAAACTATCTCTGTTTTGTACATAGGTTGAGACCGTTTGTATTGCTCTACTAGATACAAAACTAATTCTTTAAATTTAAAATTCAAAAATTTCATCTTCATATACCTGGAGGTGCATATCTCTGCATTTTAGCTGATACTAGTGGGGTCCTTTTTATATATTGACTTTTTTCCTCTTACTATTTCTTTAAGCTCTTTTGTCTTAAAAAAATTCTTGTTGGGGCACCTGGTGGCTCAGTTGGTAGAGCATGCAACTCTTGATCTGAGTTGTGAGTTTGAGCTCTACATTGGGTGTAAAGATTATGTCAATAAATAAATAAATCTTTAAAAAAAATCCTTGTTATCCTGAATGTTACTGATTGTAAAGTAAAACTTACTTCTGTGTCTTGTAGATTTTCTGTTTAAAATATGGCTTTTCTTTGCATCCTTAATATTATGTTCTTTTTGTGTGTGTTATGAAATGCTTTATAGTGCTTTCATGGCATTTTTTCCTGTTTATTCATCTTTAAGAAGACGACTAAATAATCCATATTCCTTGTAAGTGAGAAGCACATGTAATTTAGATTGTACTTTTTTTTTTTTTTTTTTAAACTGGGCCCTTGTTTGCTGTAGGGATCTTCTATTAAGTTAGAAGTCTCATTGTTATTTATAACATCTATTCATGTGATATTGTATGTTTTATTAACATAAGAGAAAATATCCTGGTCCCTCCCTCTCATATATTAACTTTATCCATTAATATACTTGTGAGGGTAAGAGTTTATATAAAGATACTCTGAGAACATGTAAAGCAATACTTTGCAAGGAACTCTGAATAAAAATATGTAGCCAGCAAGTCCTAGCCGTAATTCTTCCAACATTTTCTTCCCAGAAATTTATTTCCTCAGAAATGAAACATTTTCCTTAAATCATTTTTGCCATAATATTCATTGAGTAGGCTGAAATATAGATTTAAGGATTGGTTTAAGTAAAAAGATTTTAATGGGCCAAATTTGAGAATGAAATTGTTCTAACTGACTTGGAAAGCAGAAGTGTGTTTTCTTTCTGGAGCTTAATCCTTTTCTAAAGTAGTCTTCACAAGAAGAGGTATGTGAATTAACAGATATTGGATATGGATTTTTCCCCAATGACCCCACAAATATTTCTGTGGTTACTTCTGAACAATCCTCATACTGACAAGCAGAGAAACAATTGTTTTGCATCTTTAATATTGTTTTCACAAACGCTTCAAAGGAAAGATTTTGTGAAGTAAACTACGTATCACTAGCTTTTAGAGAATTCAAACTAAAATTCTTACAAGGACATTAAGTTTTACCTAAAAGTATCAACTTTCTCATATTTTAGAATGCTTAAAAGCAGTGTATTCTTTATAGCTTTGATTTTAGTGTTTAGTGCAATACTTGCAGATGGTGAAACTTCAATCATTTTTGTTCACTAAAATAAATGTTCATTGTATTTTATCATAACCAAATTAAACGCATAAGTAATAAAAACGTAAAAACCCAATGATCTGAAGTTTTCATCTGAGTTCTCAGCCAGCATAATGGATCTGTAGCTGATTATGATTATTATGAAAAACAATAATAGAATCCAAGAGGCATATGGATTGCCTCTAAAAATATGAAAAATAATAAAATAGGATATAAAACACATTATATTATTAAAAAGAACAAAACAATGTAATGTTTTAATCATTGCTATTTCAAAACCTTTCTTTTGAACACCATTTTATTATTTCTTTTCTGCAATATTGTACCTCACTTCATAAAACTGCAAGGGAAATATTAGTGAAGTAACAGATATCCTCTTCATGGTTGGAGAACCATTATTGAGGTAGCCTAGAAAAATTTATCCCCCAAAAGGCTAAAACCATTAGATCACCATAACAAAGACCAAAAATATATAAACTTGTAATGCATGTGTTGAAAAATTAAATGAAAGAACTGAGGTGAACTTTCAGGAAGACAGAATTGAAGCAGAATTGCGAAGCAAGTGATTTTACTGTGCAATGCTTAAAGAAACTGTTAATCGGACGACAACAGAATTACTAAAACATGGAAAAGCAGCAGGCAAGTATTCCACCAGCAATGACGAGGAAGATACTCCCATAGAGAAAAATTTTAATACCTTCAGCAGTTCTCTGTAAATTGGAGATGGTTACGTGAACCCATCATAATTGTATAGCACTAGACATTAATATCATCCAATCGATTTCCCATGCAGCTCAAATTCACCAACAAACTTCCTAAATATGAATTTACATTGCTTTCAATGATTTTATAGGGGGAAATAAATGGAAGAATAAAAACTGCTTTTTGCTTTAAAGAGGTCTCTTTCTATGGACATTAATAGATACCCATTCAGCATAGATAAAACTTTATTAGGTATGGGTAAGGATATAACATACTGATTATGTCAAAATTTACTCCGAATGGTGAATTTTTTTTAGACGTAAAAAGCTAAAGACCAAAACCTGGATGGGTGTCCAAACAAAGATAATGTTTCACAATGATAGCCTGCCTTTATGTATAAATGATACCGATAGTAATACTGTTAATTTATATTATCTCTTAGTATAACAAAGGAAGACTTTGGAATTTATTACTGCATTGGGGAGAACTTTAATTGTCATCTGCACAGTTCACACAGTTCAGAAAACATGGGATTTTAGGTCTGGAAATTTAAAATGTTTTTCCGTTAGATATTATTTCATCATCTTAAGCATATCTTTTCATTTTTTTAATCCCTATGCCAATAATATCTGTTTTTAGCTACATCAAGATAGTGTCAAGATTTGCCAATTAAGAAAATAAATGTGAAAAATTTTGGAAGTGCTATGTAAAGAAAACCAATGCTTGAGGTGCTAATTAATGGATTTCATCAATCTGGATAAAAATTTATCTTCCCAAAATGGCCTTCCAATAATCTCCTATTCAGCTGCTTTATTGAAGACTCTTAAATTAATAGAACATACAAATTTTATTCAGGTCATTTTTCTTATTTCTTTTTCAGTAGAGCATGAAAAACAGTTGCCAAATTACTAATAAGGACTGAATGACTTTCATTGAGGATAGGACCAAAAGGAAGAGATGATAGTTGACTATCCAATAATATTGTCCCAATGCCTAAGAAAAACTTGAAAGCCCTTAGGTGAATGGTTGTTGATGATTACGGAGCAATTCTGGTATGCATAGAGAAATAAGTAAGTACTCAAAAAAAAAAAAAAATCAATACTTAGGAACAGCTGGCTTGCATTTACAATTAGATTTGAGCAATCATCAAAATGTAAAAGTGGTAAACAATTGAGCTTTATAAGACCTAAAGTAGTTCTACATATAGACATAGTACATTGCTATATCTCCCTCTGATCTAATTACTACCATGAAAAAAAAAATTGCAAACATAATGGAACAAAGAGGAATTTGAAAATTCTTAAGCTAGTTTTTTTTTCTTCACTAGTTTTTAAATGTACTTGGTCACTTATAAATGAGTTTATGTTAAAACAAATCATTTTACTCTAACAAAGGAACAAGGAAATAGAACTAGCTAAAGTAATACATTTTTAGTTAAAGGTAAGTAAAAAATCCAAGGTAAAAGGTCTACTTTCATGTGAGAACAAGATTCATAGGCTGTATACTAAATTGAAGGGAGGAATCGATTGATTTTTAGCTGTTATTTCACTGTGAGAATCAGAACTTGAATTTTATTATTGTTGCTGTTATTGAAAAGTATAAATAATTAAAATGCATTGCTTTGCTTATTAAAAAGGCTAAAAGGCAAACACTTTTGTATTATTTAGCATTTTTATATTACTGGAACTCTAACAGCTCTTTGTGTGTGTGTGTGTCTCTACATATCTACTTCAGACAACAATTTCTCAATCAGACACATTCATTTTTAGGCAAATTATTCTAATGCCACAGAAATCATAAAGAAAGTCAACAGGGATGCTTTTCTGTCATTTTCCTCCTCCATATATATTAATTCAGTTAAGATTTTTCAAATGCAAAAGTCCTAACTTAATCAAATTCAAGTTTACTATAAAATCATATTTTAATCAATGATGCTTTTCAAGACTGAACTTACACATTTTTTTTTTTAAAGACTTTATTTATTTATTCGACAGAGATAGAGACAGCCAGCGAGAGAGGGAACACAAGCAGGGGAGTGGGAGAGGAAGAAAGCAGGCTCATAGCGGAGGAGCGATGTAGGGCTCGATCCCATAACGCCAGGATCACGCCCTGAGCCGAAGGCAGACGCTCAACCGCTGTGCCACCCAGGCGCCCCTGAACTTACACATTTTGATCAAGGAGGGTAGAATATATCTGAAGAACATTTTTATTGGGGATTCATGAAAGTAATGCATATCAAGCAGAAAACCTGAAGGAATATTCTAATTTTGTTTAACACACACACACACGTACCCCAAAAGTGAGAATTTCTCTTTTACTTCAGATTCATAAGCATATAATCTTAAAGAATATTTAAGAATAAATATGAATTTAATACAGAACTCTACACTTTCAAGTCTGTCTTCATTTTCAGTAATCAGCCCACTCGTTTTTCAATTAGTTGAGGTTACACAGTTTCATTTAATATTTGAATTATTCAGTTTAATTAAAGTAACAAATTCAGACTTAAATGTGCTCAAAGGGGTTGAAAAATTAATTGCAATTTAGAATGTAGCATTTAAAAAAAAATGTCCTCTAGCAGCCTGGAACTTAAAAATATTTAAGTTAAAATTTGAAAAGTTACTCATTTGAAGCTCAAGAAGTATGCCAACTTTACAAATATTAAATAAACAGTATTGTTAATACATTAGCTAATAACTTTATAATTTATTTGTTTGCACAGTGAAGGGCACAGGGACAATAGGACACAATAAAAAAGCGAGTAATGTCAATATTATAGCACAGTAAACTCTTTTAAAAAGGAATAATAAAGTACTGCTTTTATTTAGAAATATATTTACAGATCGAATAGTTCAATATATGAAATGGTTCAGTATTTAAAATTAAAACAAAAGTGCAAACGTACTTTATGATACTTATAGAATACTTAATATGGGTCATTGTGCTAGAAATTTCACAAGTATTGCCTCCTTTTTATGTTTCAATTACTTGATGAATTACTTTTTTACATGTTACACTGATATAAAGTATTAGTATAAAGCTTTTATATTGTAAAGTGTGTTTGCCATTTATCATTTAATTTTAACAGCAGCCTCAGATAGACTGCACAGGTACCATTGTAGTAATACTGGAGATCAGGAGACTAAGAATGAGAAAAGCAAATCACTTCTTTACCTATGTACATCAACTGTCTAGAGCTAAAAACCTAGCTTTATAATTCACATTCTCTTGCTTTTATTAATGGCTAGGTCACATTTAGAGTAGTATGTTGTTACTACTGATTATACTGTAATCAACAGTTACTGCTGATTGTTAGTAGTAATGATGATTATTAATGAAAAATATAAGTTCTAGTATGTGCTAAAGGAAAATAAGATTATTAATTTATCCTAATTATCATTTCATCTTCAGTGTGTTATATTCCTATAAATATATACAATATTTCCTTTAATGAGAGATGAATTCTTTTTATAAGTATTATGCTGAGCCCCCTACCTTGAGTTTGGCATAACACTGCCTCTTAAGTGTTTTTTTTTCACCCATTAATCTCTCAGAATTAGAAGGCATTATACAATCAATGTATTTCCTTACTGTTTTACTGTGTTAGTGTTACCATCTTTACACCTCGTAACAGTTAATAAAAATTGTTATCAAATCAATGATGTTCTTATAAGCTGTAACTTCTTAAGATTATGAAAATTCATTAATTCTTATTAGTGTTCCTGCCTATTGTTTTCTCTTGGCTAGATTCATGTACTATAAATTATTTTAATACTGTCAATTTATGAGAATATCTGCTTGTCTTCTGACAATAAAATTATTTTTTAAGTACATAGTTTATATTGATGTAACTATTTTCATGTGACGGTGAAAGGAAAACATATTAATACAATTGTCCTTTTTAATGCTCCCATGTGATTATCTTCAGAATATTCTTTTCATGTGTAAATGTCTCTAGAATTTACCTTGACTCTAATGCATAACTCTGGGAAAAAAATTATTTTGGGTGTTGGTAAATTGTTATGTAAGTGATATTTGTGGAAAGTAATCAGGCTTCAAAAGAGGTGAGGTGTTACCTGGGTTTGCCAAACATTTTATGAACTATTGAGAACTATTACTAATAGTTCTTATCAAGAGTGGAAGGGGAGCCACGAAAATTGGGAAGAAGCTGATAAAGCTTACCATCTCAAATCAATTTTTGGAATTATACTGCCATAGATTATGGTATATCTGGGTACATGTATTCCTATGATACTACCACCATAAAAGCAACTATCCCTAAAAATTTAAAATTTAATAATGATGTTAATAATCTAAGAGAAAGTCATAACAATCTAGAATGAAGTTACCTTCAGTGCTACCCTAACAATTGTTTACAAATTGCAGGTAGAAGAAAGAGATAATTTAGTCTTTTAAAAAATTCCCTTTGTTCCCATATAAATGGACAGAAAGTAATTGAGAATTTTATCCTTCTGCTTTTCCTCATAAGGTGTGTTTTCAGTGCTTCTAAGAATTAAATGAAGGCAAAAGTAGATATAACTAGAAGCTTATTAAAATTTCATCTTCAGAGTAATCCCATTTATCTAGAGTTTAAATGAAATAGGAAAAAAAAAGATAAATTCAAAGCAAGCAAAGTAGAAAGGCTTATGCAAATAAAACAGAGTAACATGAAATATTTAACTTTGCTTATTGTGAAGGCTGAGTTTGGCTGCCAAAACTATTTCATTTAATGCTGAGAGACAGTTGAGTTAAATATAAACGGCCATGTTTTTAATATTAGCAGATTTTTTGTATTACATATTCTGAGTTATAGTTAAAAGATCCAAGTTTCTAGATTTCTTGTTAATAAATTAAAAAGCTTGATGCTCTAGCTTGTGCTTATAAGTTTTAATGAGGTGAGAATTGAAATAACATGGAATATTGGAGTTAATGTGTTCCACACATAAATCAGGATCCCTCTACCACATACAAGATCATGATCCTTGCAGAGAGGAAAGAACAGATAGGAGCCTTTATTTTTCCTCCTAACAATAATGTTTCAATGTCTCCTCTACTAATAAGAACATAAAGCATAATTACAAATGAAATTAAACCTGTTTGGATAGTTGTTTTCAGTCATTTAAACTAAACATTTTTCCTTACTACTGTCACCTCTTCCAGGTAAATTTCTAGCATCCTTAGATTACTGATCATGAAAGATGAAAGAACATGGCATTAATCCTCACTATCAACTCCATTTGTACAATTGCCTAAATAAATGAAGGAAAAGAAATATAGATACAGTGTTTTTAAATGAAAACATTCAAGCTATTGCACAATTATCTCAATGTTGATTTATGGAATACATTCCAGAGCAAAAATTTCAAAGCTAAATTCCAGTTTAGAGCAATAGAGGTCAACTGTAGTATCCTTTACAGGTGCACAACCAAACAGTGATTAAATAGTAAAACGCTACAACTGGCAGACAACTAGTCAGGGAGATGTCCAGAAACCAGAATTTGAGCTAAGCAAGTTATATAATGTGCTGTAGAAAGAGGCTTAAAAACTTATCAAGTTTATCAACAAACAACCGTTGTTCATGTTCTAACCAGAATATAGGATTGTGGTCAGGGCTGTAAAATTACCTCTCAAAAGACTACAAAATACTCGGGATGATCAAGAGAAGAATGGATACCCAAGAACAATTGCTGTAGTATGATTGTGCTGTAATTATCACTGACTTGATTATCTTGAATCATTTAGTTGGCTTATAAATAACTAAATAATCCTAGTATCTGAAATTGTACTAGGAAGACAAAAAAAAAGGTGCGGCAAACTGATACAGAATCTGCAGTTCTCAGCTTGATTTTCCACATTTTCTAGAAATATAACCATATTTTCTTGTACACAATTGCATAAATGAGGTTTATGTTGGAGATGACAGAAAGCCCAATGTTAACTAGATGACTAAAAAGAATTTATCTAAAACTATGCCTGAAGGCTCAAGACACCAACCATGACATTAGGATTTACTTTCTCTGCCTCTAAGAATTCTGGGTTTTATCTTTATAGCCATACTAACTCTTGTAACATCAGTAATATTCACTTACATTCTCACACTTCCCCCCACCAAAGATTATAGCCAACAACTCTTTATTTCTTCAAAATTGGCGTCCAGACTTTGCCTCCCTCCTTTCGTTTCAGAGCTGATATATATGTGGTATTTCTTCTCTCATATATATCTTTATCCATTTTTGTCAATTATTTGAAAGATCTTAGAAGTTTATATTCATCTTGTAATACTTTTGGGATAAGTTTTAATAGTTATAAAAATGATGTTGAATGAATGTTATACATGCATTCAGTAAGCTGTAAATGGCTGATTTATGAATAAAATTAAAGTTCAAGAGGCTAATGGTCTTATGTCTTACATACTTTAATACTTTTTTATCATTTAAATGTGTGTTTACTTGATATGCATTTTTCTTTATTTTAGTTGCAGATATGCAGTACTTTAAAATATAAGTTAAAAGGATTTGGGATATAAAATGAGGATTGAATAATCCTTTCATTTACAAACTATTTTAAATAAAATTATAAAAATTTATTTCATACTGTGTTTCATGGATCATGATTATTTTCCCAATTACTGTCTATGCCATTTTTGGTTATGAAATATTAGAATGTTATTTTGCTGGAAGTTCCTTTTCTGTTATCCTAGTGTTGCATATGCAGTTTTGTTCATCATTCAACATGTTATTTTTTCTCAACACTATTTGCAGAAAACAACTATCAAGTGTTCCTACTCTACTAACTAGATAATTAGTACTTACACTGACCTGTCTTTTCATTAAACACCTACTCATTTACTTAATGTAAAAAGCATCATGGAAATTAAAGATGCAAGTTTCTTAAAGAATTAATGTACTAGTACAATGAATTAAGACCAAACAAAACAGCATAGCTAATATGTCTTGTTGAATTCTCAGTGAATTATTTTTTTCTTAAACCATGAATTTTTTAAATGATTTTATTTATTTATTTGGGAGAGAGAGAGACTGAGAGAGAGAGAGCATGAAGGGGGTGAGGGGCAGAGGGAGCAGCAGACTCCTTGCTCAGCAGGGAGCCTGATGTGAGGCTCAGTGGAGGAGCTCAGGGATCATGACCTGAGCCAAACGCAGTTGCTTAACCGACTGAGCCACTCAGACTCCCCCCCCAAATCATGAAATTTAAGATATAACTCTATAAATTCCACCCTTCTTTTAATTAACATATTATTTGCTTTCCTTACTTATTACTGAAGGAACAGTTAAATAATATGTATCATTTGAGAAGTAACTTACATATATATTAACATAATATGTATAACATAATATATATATGTATATATATGTGTGTGTGTGTATATATATATTTTTTCTAATTTTCTACAACTGAGCATGACCCACAGGCTGAAAAATAATTTAACTACCAGTATCCCATTTTTAACTTGCTGACTTTTTTTTTTTTAATTTTATTCATTTATTTGACAGAGAGAGACAGCCAGGGAGAGAGGGAACACAAGCAGGGGGAGTGGGAGAGGAAGAAGCAGGCTCACAGCAGAGGAGCTTGATGTGGGTCTTGATCCCAGAACACCGGGATCACACCCTGAGCCGGAGGCAGACGCTTAATGACTGAGCCGCCAAGGCACCCCATGAACACATCATTTTATAGATCAAAAGATAAAAATACCTGATCATCCCATTGATGATGAGAAAGCATTTGCAAAGTCATTAAAAAACTACAACCATTTCTCTTTCCCTTACAAATATATATTTATTCTTCCTAGTTAAGAAGATATTTTTTTCCTTGTGAATAAGAATTATGAATCATGAGATTCTGTAATATAAGTACATTTTTATTTTTAGGGAAAGAAGTATAATAGATGTTGTATTACTCTGAGGAAAAATTTTTAAAACTTTTTTTTTTTAAAAAACATTGGTTATTTTAAAATCCAAAACATTTTTCTAGGAAAATCACAACTAATTCTAATTATGTGATCACTCTAATGCATAGATGATTAACTTTGTTGAATTTACCTTACATATTTGAATAATTTACATTACAAGGTGTTATTCTGAAGTAGCTTTTTAATTAAATTTTAAAGATATGTATATATGTGTGTACACAAATTTAATAATTAAGTACTTAAAAATGTTTAATTCAAGGCCATTTAGTTGTAAACCGCTACGGAATTTTTGTTACATATACAAAGGTAAAACAAGATTTATAGCTTTCAGTTGATTTTAACTGATAGAAAATATATGATGTGCATATAAAAAGTGAAGATTTTATCTCATTATAGTAGCCAGGAGGAAAAAAATAATGAAACAAAGTTCAGAACTTTTCCAACTCTTTACAAATTTATAGCATGTCATATTTATCAGGTAGAGAGAATATTGGAACTACCATATTTCAATGAAATCATACCTTGTGTTTCATTATCAGAGCAAAATCTAAGGAGTATGAAAAAGTAACTAGTGAGACTATCTATTTTTAATGACTTTACAGGTAGTGCTGGACACATTTCTACTTAAAAAATGTTTTGGCTGATATTGCCAAATATCACTGTCACCATGGCAATAGTCACTTTTAAAAATGATTTAAAATAGAAAGGGCAAAAGACAAAGTAATTCTCCAACATATGAAATATAATTGTATGAAATCTTCTGCTGATTTATTGAGGAAAAAATTCACAGATAAAAACACAATCACATTCACCTTCAGAGAATGCAAGCAGAAGGAATGCTTCCTGACTGTCTGTAAGACCAGCAACACCCTAATATCAAAACCAAAGACATTTTGGGAAAAGAAAACTACAGACCAATTATATCTCTCATGAACATAGATACAAGAGCCCTCAATGAAATATTAGCAAACTGAATCCAACAATGTATAAAAAGAATTATACATCATGACCAGGTGGGATTTATCCCATGTATGCAAGGTGGTTCACTATTCCAAAATCAATTAACATAATCCATCACGTTAACAGGCTATAGAAGAATAATCACGTGGTCGTATAAATGCAAGGCAGAAAAGCATTTGACAAATTCCAACAACCATTTATGATAAAGACTCTCAGTAAACAAGGCGTATTAGGGAACTTTCTCAGCTGATAATGTCTACAAAAACTGACAGCCAACATCATCATTTATGATGAGACACTATGAACTATCTTTCTAAGATCAGGAACACAGCAAGGATGTTCACTTTTATCAGTCCTATTCAAATTCATATGAGAAATCCTAGCTAATTCAATAAGACAAGAAAATAAAATACAAGGTATGATGATTGATGATTGGGAAGAAAGAAATAAAAACAATTTTTGTTTGCAAGTGACACAAATGACTATGTATAGAATCAAAAAGAATCAACAACAAACTCCTGGAACTTATGAAAACTTATAGCAATGTTATAGATACAAGATAAATATATAAAAGTCATTCATTTTCCTATCTACCACAATGAAGAGGTAGAATTTGAAATTAAAACAATAATACCATTTACATTAGCACATCCCAAAATGAAATATGTAGGTGTATATTGAACAAAATATTTATGAGATCTATGTGAGAAAAACTACAAGATCTGTTTAAAGAAATCAAAAATATTTCATGTTCATATCAGTGTTCAGGGTGCCAGGGTGGCTCCGTCAGTTAGGCATTTACCTTTGATTCAGGTCATGATCCCATTTTCCTGAGATTGGGCCCTGCATCAGGTTCTCTGCTCACCAGCAAGTCTGCTTCTCCCTCTGCCTCTGTGTTTGCTCTCTCTCTCTCTCTCTCTTTCAAATAAATAAAATCTTTAAAAAAAAAAAATCAGTTCTTCCCTACTTGACCTGCAAACTCAATGCAATTCTAACCACAGTCCCAGAAAGATATTTTGTAGGTTTTGATAAATTCATTCCAAAATTTATACAGAGCAGAAGAAGACCCAGAATAGCTAACACAATACTGAAGAACAAAGTTGGTCTGACACTACCCAAATTCAAGACTTATATAAAGCTAATCAAGGTAGTGTGGAATTGGTGAAAGAATAGACAATTAGATCATTGAACACAGTCCAGAGCCCAGAAATAGACTCACATAAATATAATCAACTGATCTTTGACAAAGGAGCAAAGGCAACACAATGAAGCAAAAATGGGTTTTTTCTATAAATGGTGTTAGAAGAATTAGACATCCACATGCATGCATAAAAAAATGAATTAGTTATTAACCTTACCTCCTTCACAAAAAATTAACTTAAAATGAATCATAGACATAAATGTAAAACACAAAACTATAAAACTCCTAGAAGATAACATAAGAGAAAACCTAGATGACCTTGGATTTTGCAGTTACTTTTTACATATGACATCAAAGGCATGATCGTGATCCATGAAAGAAAGAATTGATAAACTGAACTGCTCTGTGAAAGACATTGTGAAGATAATAAAAAATACAACCCACTGCCTAGAAGGAAATATGTGCAAAAGACTTATCTGATAAAAACTATTACCTGTAATACAAAAGAACTCTTAGAACTCAAAAACAGGAAAACAAATAACTTGATTAAAAATGTCTGAAGACCTTAATAAATACCTCATCAAAGAAGATTTACAAATGGCAAATAAGCATAACCATCAGGTGTCATTAGGAAAATACAAATTAAAGCTATGAGATACCACTACACACTTGTTAGAATGGCCAAAGTCCAGAACACTGATAACTCCAAATGCTGGTGAGAACTTGGAGCAACAGGAAATTTCATATTCACTGCTAGTGGAAATGCAAAATGGTACAGACACTTTGAAAGTGGTGGTGTGTTACAAAACTAAATATACTCTTTCTATATGATCCAGCAATCATGCTTCTTGGTATTTACCCCAAAGAGTTGAAAACGTGTGCCCACACAGAAAGCTGCATGCATATGTATGTTTATAGCAACTTTATTTATAGATGTCAGCACTTGGAAGCAACCAAGACATCCTTCAGTAGGTAAGCAGATAAACTGTAGTACATCTAGACAATGGAATGTTATTCAGTGCCATAAAAGAAGTAAGTTCAAGTTATGAAAAGGCATGGTGGACTCCTAAATGCATATTACTAAGCAAAGTAAGCCAATCCGAGAAAACTACATACTGTATGATTCCAACCATGTGTCGTTCTGGAAAAGGCAAAGTTATAGAGACACTGAAAATATCTGGTTGTTGGGGTGGGGTAGGGAGAGATGAAATGATGGCACACAGAGGAGTTTAAAGCAATGAAAATACTCTGCATGATAAAATTATGATGCATACATTATAAATTTGCCCAAACCTACTGAATGTGCAACAACAAGAGTGAAACCTAATTTACTATCAACTTGGTGATAAAGAGGTGTCAATATAGGTTCATTAACTGCTGATAATGAGGAAGCCTATGACATGTGGGCACAGTGTATGTGGGATATCTCTGTATCTTTCACACTTAAAATTGATCTTAAAAAAAAATAAAGCTCTTTTCTGAGATAATTCAAGTTCAAACATCAGTTCTATGGAAGCTGAATGCTTACCACTCTCTCAGCTGAGATTCTAAGAGTTGTGCCTGAGCAAGTGTAGGGTGGGGATAAAAAGGGCTGCAAAGCAAGCTGTCCTAGGTAGGAAACACACTTTGAAATGGAGATTTATATGCAGGCAGTTAATGGTGACAGTGCTGTCTGGGAAAAGTTATAAGGGATTGATGGAATTAGGATTAGGAGGAGGGGAAAGTTTAACTTGGTAGAATACCAATTGAGGCATTAGGAAATCCTATAGGAATTACTGCAGAGTTTTTCTAATTGGGACTACAGAATCAGAGGTGTATTTTTGAATTCTCTCATTAATCATACGTTGGATTCAACTGTCCCTATTGAGTAGTCTAAGATTGCGTGAGGCAGCTCTTTTCTTTTCTCCTTCTCCTTCTCATTCTCTTCCTCCTCCTCCTCCTCCTTCTTCTTTTTATTTAAGATTCTACATATTTATTTGTGATTCTACATATTTATTTGTCAGAGAGAGAAAGCAAGAGCACAGGCAAGGGGAACAGCAGGCAGAGGGAAAAGCAGGCTCCATGCTGAGCAAGGAGCCAGGTGCAGGACTCATCCCAGGACTTGCCATCATGACCTGAGCCAAAGGCAAGAGCTTAACCAACTGAGCCACCCAGGCATCCCAAGACAGTTATTTTCATCCATGTGCAATTCAACATTCTATTGGTCTTTAACAATTCTACATATGTTTGTGAGTCACTAACTCCCCTTTGTTCATGATTATCATTTCAAGGATGTTTCTATAATGAGCATATTTGGAAGACAGAGCTAGTGTCTCCCTCCAGAACAAAAGGCAGGGATACTTGCTGTTCAGTGTAATGAAGACAATGCCTCCAGCTAGAGCCAAGGGCAAGCATGCTACCACCTATTATAAAAAATTCAAATTCCCTTAGTTAAAGGTCATTCTTACATGATTTAACCCAACACATATATACACATCATCTTTCACTCTTTATGTTACTCTTTGGGAACCAGTGCTGATGCACTGATTACTATGATTGTACTGAATCAGGAGTCTTATGTCTTCTACTAGCATCCATCACACTGTGGCAGCCAAGTTGTTAGTTTGCAAGTAGAGTAAAATCTAAGATTCTTCATAGTTCTGGACTGCCATTAGCTGCAAGCCCACTTTCAGCAGCTGAGAGAAGTACCTTCATCCTGAAAGAAGGACCTTGGTAATGTATCTTGACACTCATCCAGAGCACATGGGAATATGCAAGAAAATGTTTGGGAAGAATCAAGATTTAGGACTCAGTCTACTAATATGAGAAAGCATCAAACAAAGAGAGATAGAGAGAAAGAGAAAGCACAAGAGAGCTCACCTAAAAAAGCATTGGTACGCAGAGTTGGAAAGCATTCATTAGAAAAATATGAGTGAGATTCTCCAGTGATTAAATACATGCTCGAATGTTGTTATAAAGTTACGGTGTGGAATGGTTTTGTGTAGGGAACTCTGGACATCTTTAAGCATATGGAGAACACTGTAAAGCCAGAGTGTTCTCTGAAAATCATGCAATATTTTAGAATACTTCGAAGTTATGATATAGAATTAATACCATATATAAATAAGAAGTACATTTTTAGCAGAAAACTGTGGCTATCTTACAGGTTACATAAACTTTAACACAATGTCATAATAAACACAAACAAAGAAAACAAACAAAAAACCAAGGAAATCTTATGGTTTAGCTGATTTTCTCCTATTCATGTGTTATAGACCTCAATTATTTGATTTCTGCAGTGATACACTACTGATTAATTTATAAAGCAGCAGTGTTACCTTGAGAAGAATTCTATAACTACTGAATTAACCCCAAAACATCATTTCTTAGATTTCAATACTCATTCTTTTTGCTTTTTCCCCAAATGTCAGTTAAGAGCTTTCTAGTTGTCAGTGATCTACTTGATGTAACACATAAATGAGAAAGTATGACATAAAGCTCATTCACAAGCTATGGCTTTAAGTGAGGAAACAATTGTTATTCCGTGTGAAAATTTCACTAAGATGTATAACAACAGAGTGAACCAAAGATTTGCTGTGGTGAGGCGGCTGATAGTCGAAACTGATACAATAACTTACACATAATCAAAAACTCAAAAATTATAATACATTAATTCATCTTAGAACAATTATATAGTTAAATAGGATGCCAGAAAAGGGGTTAGTTATAATACAATACATAGCCAATTTTATGGAACTATTTTTTAATCTCACTTTTTTCTCTATTTGAAATAAATGTTTCAGTTTTGTTGTTTTTTTCCAATGAATTTTTAAAGAAGTTAAGATATTAATTAATATCCACATAAGGAGAAAGAATATCTGCATTAATGTTTGCCAAATAATTTTTTTAAATGTAGTGTTTTAGTTGACCTTGGATTTAAACTGAAGTGTGGGGAAAGAATACATAGATCTCTGAGAAAAAGTAATTTGAACCTAAGGAAAAACATTTGTCATTTCAATAGTGAAAATCTGTTCATAATTACCAAATCAAAATTTATAAATCCTTGCAATGGTTAATTTTATGTGTAACTTGACTGAACCATTCAGTGCTTGACATTTAGTCACAGATTATTCTGGATGTGTTTGTGAGGGTGTTTCTAGATGAGATTAACATTTGAACCCGTAACTGATAAAGCCCAAGGCCCTCCTGAATGTGGGTGGGGCTCACCCAACCAACTGAAGACCTGAAGAGAACCAAAAGGATGATTAAGAAAGGAACTCTTTCTGCCAAGTGTTTGAGCTTGGACATTGCCTTTCTCTTGCCCTCAGACTGGAACACCATCACCTCTCCTGGTTCTCAGACCTTGAAACTTGGACTGCAATTACACCACAGGCATCGTCTGTGTCTAGCTTTTCGAGTGTAGATCTTGGGACTTGCCAGCCTCCAGAACCACGCAAGCCAATTCTTTACAATAATCTATGTATCTATCTATGTATCATCTATCTATCTATCAATCAGTCATCTATCATCTATCTATCCATCTATCTAGTTAGTTAGTTAGAAGCTAGATAGGAGCAGTAGAAGGAATGCCCTGAGGCAGAGTCCCAAGTCCTTGAAGGGGAATGACAGAGACATGAGCTGGAGGCAAGGACAGTGATAAAAAAGCCACATTAAAAGCCCTGAGGGTACATCATGACCTTGTGGCTTCCAAGACTTCAGGGCTGACAGATGTAGAACCACAGTGGAGGAGCATGCACTTTCTCTTCCACCTCTGCCCCAGGGTAACCCCTAGACTCATTATAATGCATTTGCATTGTGGGTACCCACCTTCCCCACCCACGGAGGAAGGCTGCCATGATGGTTTTTGTACAAACATTGTAGGGTCAAAAACTCCTTCCAACCTGTGGGAAGAGTCCCCCAAATGGCTGGAAGTAGCTTCCCTCGGAGACCACCCCACGGTACATCACAGCTCCTCCCAGCCCAGAGAGACACAACAAATAACCAATCCCAAAACAACCTAGGGCTAATTCCACCTCCTGGAACCTGCCTTCTCTCCCACCATGAAAGGGTATTTGCACTTTAATAAACTGCTTTGTGCTTGCTACTTTCCTTCTTGCTGTCTTTATTCGGTTGTGGATCCCCACATAAATCTCGTTGGGAATCCAAAGACTGAGACCTCCATTCACACAATGCAGACTCTCACATTAGTAACATAAACACACACACACACACGATACATTTCTATCCTACATCTGCACCTCCACCTTATTCAGGGTCCGTATGTTGCAGGAATTCTCTGTCTTGCCCACAGTTCTTGGTCATGCCGCTTCAAAGAATGAAGAGATAGACCAGACGAAGAGTGGTGGGCAGCAAAGCAAAGTTTATTAGGCAATAGCATAAAGCTCCCGGAGAGGGAGGGGGTGCCCGAGAAGGTTGCGCTTGGAGTTTCTAAGTTTAAGGGTTTTTATGAGCTCTTTTGTGGAGCTATCTTAAGCAATCAGGGTGTGCTGAGTCATGCCAATCAGGGCTTTGGTCATGTATCTCTTTAGGTTAATGTCAACGTGCTAATGGTCTTATTTGCTGATTTCTGGGGGCTTCTGTCTTGCCAGTGATACTGACCAATGCTTTGTGGTTAATTGCCTTATTTAATGACTTTTTGCAGAAGTCATTTCTGCAAAGGCTGTAAAGCAGAATGCTAGTGTGGTCCTAAGTTGCAAAACAGGATGTTAGTGCTGTTTTGTCTTAGTGCTGTCCTGAATCCATATTTTCTTTTTGGGGATTCTGGCCCTAACTACCTGTCCAACTAACTCCTAACACATAGAAAATAGTCAATTAATAAGTATTTCAGCCTTTGAAAAGTATCTTCATTTTAAATAGTTTGTAATTCCTTGAAAATGACAGGTAAATATTTGACATATACGTTGGAGTCAAAGTAGTGGTGTGCCNCCCCCCCGCCGAGAGCTTATACTAAAGATAGAATAGAAAGACACGTTTGTGAGCCCCACAGGCTTTAGCGTGGAAGTCAGAGCACAAGCTGGAAACGCCTGGTCTGCTCAGGGCTAAACGCAGCCCCACCGGAAACCTGATGGCTCCTGAGGATAGCCCCGTGGGGTCTGTAGAAACATGAATAAGAATGGGCTTCACTTGCTTAACTTTACATCGTTTACTCCGAGTGACTTTCACCATGATGTACTACTTGTTCACTGAAGACTTCCTGAAGAATCATTAACTTGGAAGGACTGTGCTCATTCAACCGGGATGTGCTACAGACCCCTAGACTCCCTTTGATTACCCTTGATTGTCTTTGATTGTTTATCGCCAATAAATATGCGAGGCTGTAGCTGCGCGGAGCCTTGCGCTCTTTGCAGCCCCCTGCTCCCTTGTTTCTTTCACAGCTAACCCGTCTGTGCCTCATCCTTCTTCCAATCACCGCGGCACTGAGCTAAAGTTTTTGCCAATTCCAATGGTGTAAAATCTCCCACCAAGGTCAGCTTTATGCTATCAGTTTAACATCCTTCAACACAAATTTTTGAGCACATATGAACCAGACAGCTCTGTCATTTCAATATGAGTCAAGAACCTTGTCATACAACTGTAAGAAAGAGTGGGTGTTTCAGGGAATGATAGGAGCTTCTTCTAATAGGCATATGAAAAATTGAATGTAAAAAGTTTCTGATTTGGGATGATTTGAAATGGTTTGCATCAGGTAACCTGCAGTTTATCTGAGCGACTTTTTCAATGAATATGTTCTTTGAATTTGGAATATATTTTTCAATATTAATTTTTAACGTACGGAAACAATACTTGCAATTTTTCATTAAAACATTTTTCATTTCCATCATTGACTTTCTTTACTGAATCCCCAGTTTTTAACTGAATAGTTTCTAGATAAATATAATATCCCCCCATAACAAAATGTTGACAAAATACATTTTTCATCTCCATGGCTATGTCTTGCTCTTTTGATATTAAAACAGAGTACTTTTAAGAAACTACCAGACAAAATTACTTTGCTTAATCTCCCAAAGGTGACTCTAAACTATGTGAAGCCTTGATATTTTTATAAAAATTATTTATACCGTTATGTCACATAAAATTTTACACCAATTATTCAGTAATAAAAAATTTGGAATTTCCAATTCCAAAGCCTAGTCCTCTGGAGATGAGTAGTGTCGCAAGTAAATTTAGTCTTGAGATTTTTTTGTTGTTGTTGTTAGAGGTATCTTGTGTCTTACTCTAGAACACTCTGCCCAGGTAATATCAGTAACTCCACAAATCTCTTTTCACTTACATTGAAAGTTTGAATTTAAGCCGTGTTCTCTGAGGTAAAGGGTCAGGGGTTTTATCCACTAAGCCACCAAACCCCTAGTTGCAAGTACTATTGAGTCCTGGTATTTCTTTGTGACAGAAGACACTCATGAGGAATTATGCACTGTGCCTGAGGGTGAGGAAGTAAAAGAAAGACAGCCTTATTAAGAGTACATGTGATACAGCCAGAAAGATTTTGACCTTCACAATGACACAAAAGCAGAGATGAATGCAAAAAAGCCCCACTGCTGTTAAACATTGTAACAAGACAATCTTTAGGGCATCTTAAAAAAAAAAAAAAAAAAAGTGAAACTGTTTATCAATACCGGGAGGACGAAAACAAATTTAGGGTTGGTCTGCGATTAAGAGAGAAAAATTCAAAGATAGAAAACTTTAAAAACTGAGAGTCAAAGAAGATACTAAGGAGATGGGATATGAAGTGATTGGTAATCTTGTTTCATACTGTCTGATATGGTTTGTCTCCCATAAACGATTAAATGGTCAATTAAACTGCTGCTTTCATTTTGAAAACAGAAATGATTATTATTCCCCAAATAAGAACCCATGGACAGAATACTTTTCAGATCACTTTTGAAAAGTATATTCTGATTGAAAGATAAATATACCCAGATTCAAACACAAAAAGATATGAACAAATACAAGAACGCTAGTAACTTAATTATATTTTGATGCTAAATTAAAGGAGGTAAAGTATTATAAAAACAAGATAGGAAAAACCCACCTGATGCCGTCAGTGCCATGTTGAGCAAACAGCATTCAGACAGTAGAATAAAACCATAAAAATTCAAACGTTTAGCTTTAAGTAAAAAATATCGCCACATTCTGTCATATAATTTTTACTAATGAATTCCACTACACTCATATTCTCATTAGCAGAAAATTGTCTCCTCTTCCCAGACTTCTCACAGCTTTGCTCAAAGCATCTTGGCTTGTGTCTTGTGTACAATCTGATCTAAAGTGGTTTAATTCTCCCTTCAAATGCCAGGAGGAGGACAGCATTGGAAAGCCCACTGCAAGTGCTGCTTCTCAAACTGTCGGAGAACCCTCATCAGCAGCTTCCAATTACAATTGCTCGTGCTAATATCTTAAAGATCTATTTTCATCTCAAAATAGAAAAATAATGACTAAATCACAACCACCAATATGTTAAATTATTTTAGAAAAATCTAACATTCATCAGGAAAACAATTTAAATTAATATTTTTTTATCCATGAAAATTTATATTATGGAATTTCTTAAGAATGCAAATGATTGTGAGTTTTCTATTTTATTTATTTATTTATTTATTAAAGATTTTATTTATTTATTTGAGAGAGAGAGAAAACATGAGAGGGGGGGAGGGGCACTCTGACTCAGGACTCAATCCCAGGACCCTGAGTTCATGACTTGAGCCATTTAACTGACTGAGCCACCTAAGTGCCCCTGAATTTTCCATGTTTAAAATTACAACTATAATTATATTTAAATTGAAAATAATTTTAAGTTGTATTCTATCATAATTTGTTAATGAAATTTTTAACTATTAATATTGTACTCATTAGAAGGAATTAATTTTGTATAATGCTCATTGGTCAGAATTCATGACCATTTTTATTGGCTGAAAATACATCAGTTATCCTGTCATAAATTTATGGCAGTGATATATCTGTAAATTTAAAAGGTATATATTAATGTCAGGACAAAATTTCAATACATATTTTCCAAAACTTCTATTTAAATTTGCCCAAATATATTATTTTTCTGTTTACTCTTTAGGTGTTGTAAGAAATGGACAGATACTTCCTATTTACTATATAATGGCTCATAAGATAGTTTTAAAAAAAGTTACAGAAATAGCTGTTGGTAACAGTGATCTAGAATGAACATCAACTTATAAACGCTATATGTAGATACAATCTCTTGTTCTTTGATTATTAATCTCCCACTGTTCTAGGTCAAAGGTAAATCTATTTTGTTCTATGAGTTAACCTGTAGGATAATGGGTCCACATCTCTCTACAGCATTTGCATCTTTATGTAGGCAGTATTTCCCACACTCTTTATTGAATTCATTCTAAATTAATGCTAGATAAAAAAGAACACTGCCCAGGATAATTAACTCAAATCATCTGGGATGCAGTTCCCAAACTTTAGCCTAAAATCAGAATTACCTAAAGAGCTTACAAAAACAGATTTTTGAGTTTCATCTCTAGAGTTTATGAGTCACTCGACCTGGGGTGGGGCTCAAGAATTTGTATTTCTCAAAAATTCCCAGTGATACTAATATTACTAGCAATGGGACTTCACTTTAAGAAACACTGCCCTAGGGGTACTGTGCTTTAACACATTCTCAGATGATTCTTCTGTTTTCCTAAGATGAGGGCGAAGCCTTTATACTTGTATCTCGGCCCATCCTGCCCTATTGCCACACTTCCTCCTGCCACACTCCTCCTCACATCTGAGCATGACATATCTGTGAAATATAATTCAACACAATGCACAAATTCGAATTTGAAGAGGTTAGTTACTTCTTCCTTCATTTGACATGTAACTCTTACAATTTTTATGAGTATATTCTAACTTTGGTTTAATATTCTGTCTCTCTGCCCAGACAGTGGTTACAAATGCGAATGCTTATAAGGACTAGGAAGAGAAAATAAATGGGATAGAGGAGTTGGATGGAAACTGGTAAACTGGATGGTCCATGTCCTGTCTAAAGGCAAAAACAATTACGTATTATTATAAAGAATACAGGCCCAATATTAACAAGCAATGAGGATTTTTTAAGAGAAAAATCACATCTAAATATGTACAGATGTGTAAATGTGAGCATTTAATATTTCTTGAGCTAATGAATGAAGAAAATGATTACAAATCTTATCTAATTATGATTTTCATAAACTTTATTTTAGATTAGTTTTAGATCTGTAGAAAAGTTGCAAAGATAGTATGGAATTCCCATTTTCCCCTTATCATTTTTATTTTTAGTATTTTATATCTTCATGGTACGTTCGTCACAACTCAGGAGCAAAATCTGATATGATATTATTAGCTAAATGACAATTTATTCAGATTTCACTAATGTTCTTTTTCTGTTCCAGGAGCCCATCCAGACAGACATAGTTAATTGCTGTGTCTTCTTGGACTTCCTTTGGCTGTGATGTTTCTCACAATTTACTTGCTTTTGATGGCCTTAGCTGTTTTAAAGGAATACTGGTAAGGTATTCTGTGCAATGTCACTCTAATGGGGTTCATCTGGTATATTTTTCTGTAGTTAAACTAAAGTTATATGATTTGTGAAATTCCACAGAAATCAAGTACCATGTCATCACATTACCTGAAGTACCTGTTATCAACAGGACTTAATCATTAATGATGTAAACAATTAGCTGCCTGAACCAGTGTTTGCCAAGTTTCTCTACAGTAAGGTACCCCTGACCCCTTTACATAATCTACTCTCTCAAAGCAATTCACTAAACAGAACCTACACTTACGAGTGGGAAGAGCAGTTACACCTTCTTAAAAGGAGAACATCTTCATAAATTATCTGGGATTCATTTATAAGAAAGATTTGTCTTTTCTCCCTCATAACAATAATCTTTTAATAAAAAAATTAATAAGAAAGCATTCTTCAATTTGACATAATGTGACACTTTAAGGGAAAGTATACTATTCTTCATCTTATTCTAATGGAGCAATCTTTATAATTAAAATATTACTTTCTAAATTCAGATAGCCTGTAAACCTTTTACAAATGCGGCTTCTAAATTGGGTGCATTTTGATGAAATATCATAATCAGAAATGATCTCCATATTGCAGAGGAAGGAGCACAGGCCTGAATGAGTTAGTAAAGCAAATCGTCTCTGGGATAAAGCAGGATAATGTACAGCTTTGTAGAGCATGTAATATACAAGGGGCAAGGATAAACAGTACATGTTGCATTTGATTGACTCAGCCCTCCTTAATATATTACAGACTCCAACTGCTAACCATATTTTTAGGTTTTCTTTGCTATGGCCAACAAAGAGACAAAGAACAATAATAAAGAAAAGAAAAGAGTTTTAGACCAGGAAAGGACTTCAGCCATCATTAATCTGATAAGCTCATTTTGTGTATAAGGATATGTTTAACCTGGAAATGTTGAAAGACTTGCATTGTGGTATACAGCTATTTGAGGGATAAATAGTATTATCTCCCATTTTTCGGACTTCCAAGTCAGTGTTTTATTATTACACTCTATTTTACTATGAAGAATCAGAGAAGAAAATTAACCCTTACCTGGAGAGAATGCTGAATTGCAGTTATCTTTCTTTCTTCTTGTTCTGGTTTGTTATGTGCATTTGGCTAAGGCTCAGAGTATTGCTTCCATGAATTCTCTTCCCAGGGTTTTAGATTACAGATGGCTGAGAGTAAAATTTACATGGAATTTGGAGGGTTAAAAAAAAATAAAAATAAAGAAGCTTCCCCAGAGATGGAAATTTCCATTTCCACAGACCTGGCTCAGATATCTCCCTTCCCCATTGTTCCTCAGCTTCCAGATGTGTTTGACTTCTTGGATTTTCTTACAGCTCTGATTTGTACACCAGTAAGGACATTTTCTCTGATTCACTGACTTCCCCATTCTAGAGGTATTTTTTTTTTCTAAAACTCTCCCTAAACCCCTATTTTTTTTTCATTGTGTTTTGTTTTGTTTGTGCCTCACTTCTCTAGACTACTAAATGAAGGAAAACGGGAGTATTCCTTTTGGAAATATGGAGATGCTTCACTATAAATCAGATGACCTAAAAAACAAGGAATGTTAGAAATTACCAGCGAATTTGTTACTCGTATTAGTATGCTCAGCCATAACAAAATGCCATAGACAGGCAGGGTAAGCAACAAGAAATTGTTTTCTCACAGTTCTGGAGGCTGGAAGTTGAAAATCAAGGTGCCAGCAAGAGTGGTTTCTGGCGAGAGATCTCTACCTGGCTTGCAGATGGCTATCTTATTATGTCCCTAGGTGCAAGCATGGGGACAGAGAGAGCTGGGTCTCAGGTAAATTTCTTATGAGAATACTAATCCTATCAGATCAAGGCCCCTCCTTAATTGCTTCCTTAGAATTCCCATTCCAAATGCAGTCATATTGGGGTTCAGGGATTCAACATATGAACTTTGTGGGTAAACAACCATTCGGTCCCTACAATTACTTAATCAAATAAAAACAAATAATAAAGCAAATAAATGTATAAATAGATAAACAAATAAGGACCAAAAACAGGAGAGGTCCATTGATTTGAAGGTTTCAGATCAGATATTTTTTTTTTTTTTTTTTTTTTAAAGATTTTATTTATTTATTCGACAGAGATAGAGACAGCCAGCGAGAGAGGGAACACAAGCAGGGGGAGTGGGAGAGGAAGAAGCAGGCTCATAGTGGAGGAGCCTGACGTGGGGCTCGATCCCATAACGCCGGGATCACGCCCTGAGCCAAAGGCAGACGCTTAACCGCTGTGCCACCCAGGCGCCCCTCAGATCAGATATTTCTAAATGTTGACCTTAAATGTGTGCCAGTCTGACTTCTTAAGATTTAAACTGAGGGTTGCTGAAGGGGGGGAGTGTGGAGGGATGGAGTGGCTGGGTGATGGACATTGGGGAGGGTATGTGCTATGGTGAGCACTGTGAATTGTGTAAGACTGATGAATCACAGATCTGTACCCCTGAAAGAAATAATACATTATATGCTAATTAAAAAATAAAAGTAATTTAAGGAAAGGATGAAAACCAGCAAAGTATAAAGTTCAAAGTTGACAATGTTCTAATGAAAGCAATAAACATTGATTACTTTCTTTCAGATATTTTACAAATTTAAATGACAAATGCTAAAACCAAACAATAAACTGTGAATGAAAAAAATATGCATGGTTCTAATTTTAGAAGACAGGGATATTGTCTTTTCTGGACATCATTAATCTATAATACCAGCATAAAATGTGTATATATTCACATACCCATGTAATAAAACACTAAAATTTCTCACCAAAAAAAAAAAAAAAAGAATTAGGGATTTCCATCAAAATGTACATGCCCAGTGTATATTATGACAAACCTCCCTGAATGATTCCTAAAAAAACTGATTTACAACAGCTGGTTTGAAACACAAAATCCAATTCATGGGTAGTCTGCTTTTAGTCACATTACAAGAAAGATTTTAAGACCAAGCTTAACCCTAATTCGGAAGTAGTATATATGATGCGGAACTCCTGCTCTGGGCACAGAAATTTATAGTGATGGCAGACCCCACATACGTGTGTCATACTTGTTAAAAATTTAAAAAGAGAGATGTGTAAGATTCATATCTGCAATGTTTTCCATTAACTGAATATGATTTACTAAGTTTTTGAAGTTTATTTAAAAGTAAATTTTAAGAAGTTTGAAACCTATTGTGAAACTTTACAGCAAAAGCCAAACCAAATATTCTATAAATGTCAAATGTATCTAAAGTTTTATTATATATACATAAGAAGAAAAAGATCAAAAACACAAGAAAGGTTAAATAATGGGAGATGTTTTCTTGAATAATACAAGAAACTATAATATTAAGTTTCTTCCATATTTAGTTATTCTTTCTTAATAGAAAAAAAGAATTTTAACTGTTTTTGGCAAAGAACTAACTCCTAGAATTAATAAATGTTGGCAAAATGCAACTACACTTGTCTTCGAATGAATTCTTAAAAGCACAACTAATTGGGGCAGAATTATTTGTCTTAGGAAAAAGAAGTCTATAGAGTGAATTAATGGTTTAAAAGTGCATAAAAGGTTGTTACAGAGGAATATTGCATAGTTGTTTCTGTCTCTAATGAAGTTAGGACATAACCAGGTGCTCTATTAAAAGAGAAATCTGAAAACTCACTGTGAGCATACCACTAAATGAGCTGTGTTTAGGGACAATCCAAAGAGACAACAACTTTAAAAATGCAGGAGTTAAAGGCAGGATAAGCCAGTGCAAATAAACTAGACATAGCTTGAGTGAGGTCTGAGAAATAATGATTTAAAGAAATAAGTTAAAGGGAACAATAATAGAAGTGATTAAAAAAGTAGAACTTTATTAAGGCAAATAACTCTTCAGCCAAATTAATCTTTTTATTTTTCCAAAGGATTATAATCCTCTTTTATATTACTAGTGTTAATATTTGAGAGCAGACAATGTAAATAAATGTGATGAAGATACTTCAGGATTATCTGAATGGGGACCAGGTGAGGAAGTTAATATTCTGCCGTTAAGACAGCAGTCTGGTCCAGCTCTTCAGAATTTTTAAATTCATCACTTTGTTCATTATTTATACATGTCCATTGGCAGCTTGCCAATCATAATGTATGCACAAAAACAAAAGCCATATAATTAGCTGTGGATGACCTGTTTTGGCTAGAAACCTCTCTGCAATACATCCAAAATATTTTGAAGCAAGTATTTTGAAAAAATATTTTTTAGGAGAGACATACTGTCACTAATAAACTATGTCCACATTAGAATGTGCTCATGTATTCTTTCCAAAATTATGTGTTTGTTGTTATAATGACATTGGCTGGCTTGGGGGGTGTAAATTATTTTCTATGTAATGTTCGCTAATATTATAGGAAAAGATATTTGCTATATGCACCAAGATGGAGAATAATGGTGCTGACTTTTCAGTAACTTAACAGTTGACTGTATTTCCCCATTTTATTTTATGTGCATTTTGAACTGCATATGCACTATATTTCATAGTTGATTTTAGCACAGGATCCAGATGTTCCTGACACATCTGTTTTCATACCTTTATATAAATGAACTTCAAAATGATACTAGCAACTCTGGGGACTGCATTAGTTACAATAAAAAGTACATATTTTTGTCTTGTCTACATAGGGATCATCTATGTACAAAGTAGATGTTGAGTAGCTAGTCATTTTTTATGTGTCCTTGCAATGCAGTTATTTACATACTACTGATTTGGTATGCCTAGCCATCTGGTTATGGATGAAATGCTGCACTTATTTTTTTTTCTTTTGCCTTTGTTTAAAAGGACTTTCTAAATGTTATCAATACCAAATGTTCTATGATTATTTATACCAATAACCTACAAAAATAGTTTATATTTTTTCCAGATTGTTGCATGATACATTCCTCAATTTACATACCATTTGATTTTTTAGCTGACTTTGTAAAACGGTAGAATTAAATATAATGTTTGAGTGTTTTATAGCTGTTGTACGACACACACTATTTCTTAATAACCACGTGAAACAGTAGATATACACCACCTGCTCTTTTACCAGTAAAGATGCAGCCAGGTAGTTAAATGCTCAGGCAGAGCAGTCAAAGTGTTTTGTGGCAAGAATGGCTGTTGGCTTTGTTGGCTGTGTGAATTTGGGCAAGATATAAATTTCTCTAAGTCCCAATTTCTTTATCTATAAAATGAGGATAGTTGTAGAATTAGTTCACATAGTTGTTGTATGGATTAAATTAGATAACCTATTTAGAGAACTTAACACAACATCAACCATGTAACAGGTACCTTTGAAAGGATAGCCACTTAGGTTGATATGATTAAATAGAGAGTAATTAAAATATTTTATATGATTTTGAAAAAGCTGAATTTATTACTACTTACTTAGCTATGTATTTTGCTAATTTTAATATTGAAGATAAACTTAAATAATATATATTCCTATTTTAATCTATTTAAACGATATCATAAGAAGTTTATGATGTCATGTTTTAAATTTTTTAAATGTTATCAAAAACTCTTCTAACAAAAAGTTTAGGGCGCCTAGGTGGCTCAATCAAGCATCTGCCTTCGGCTTAGGTCATGATCCTGGAGTCCCAGGATCCCATCCCACATCGGGTTCCCTGCTTGGCATGGAGTCTGCTTCTCCCTCTGCCCTTCACCCTGCTGGTGCTCTCTTTTGCTCTCTCTTTCTGTCTGTCTGTCTCAAATAAATAAATAAATAAATAATCTTAATTAAAAAAAGTCTAAAATATATTTATACACAAAGTCTTTTCTAAGTCTTTTTTAAAAACAGCATGAATTAGGTATGATTAATATACAAAAACTGCATATATTTAATATATAAAATTTGGTCAGTTTAGATATATAAATACACCTGTGAAACCATCACCACAATCAAGGTAATGGACATATCCATTATCTCCAAAAGTTTCCTTGCGTCCTCGTGTGCCTTTGTGTGAGTGTATGTGTGTGTGTGTATGTGCGTTATAAGAACACTTAACATAAGATCCATGTTTTTAACAAAATTTTGAGTGCATAATGTGTAACCGCTGACTAGAGACACTATGCTGTATAGCATGTCACCTGTCTCCTCCATGACAACATCTTCTAGTTGGAATCTCTGTCCTCTGCAGGAATTTTGAAATATCCTGTTGGGGCACCATAGCAGCGAGCAGTGAGACTCTGTTTCTGGCCAAGAGGCTGAATTTCTGCTTTCTCTCATTTGAGCCTGAGGTTTGCTCTAAGTTGTAGCCCACCCCCTTTCATAAGCAGGAGAGCATTATCTCTTCATCAGGCTCTAAGACTCAAGCCTGGGCTTCAGGCTACCCATTTTGCATGAAACACATTTTATTTAGCCCCATTGGTCAAAAATAGCTGAGTACCCAGGCCCCAGAGTCTGCTTCTAGACCCACAGGTCCCTAGAGGCTTCAACATCCCTTCCCCATGGTTTGTTTATTTTGTCCTGTTTGTTTGTTGTTTATTTTTTTCTGGTCTACATTGATGTTTTAATTATTTTTCAATCTAACTATGCATTATTATTTATGTGAACTTGGAACAAATGGTTTGGCAGGGTTTGAAATTACTGTTTCTTTTGTACCAGAATTTTTTGTATCATTTTTATAATATCATTCTTCGACCAAATTTCGATGTATTGTGTACTGTCAGTTATAATCATGTCATACCGGAGACCTTCTACTATCCATAAACAAGTTTTGGGTTTTGCTAAAGTCTACACGAGTAGCCCAAATTTTAAATAATGGGATGACTAAAGTCTAAATTCAAAGTCTATTTCATAGGCTGCCTAGAATGCAGTTTTTTAATCATTCGCAACTGACATCTTTGATTCTTAAATACATATCTAAACTACATGTTTCCTTTGTCCTGGTGACATTCATATTTTAAAAGATAGCTGCATTATTATATTACATTATATTATATCTCAACCGTATCCAGTTTTAGAGATTTATGGTAAGAACATAGAAAAATTTAGTGAAATAGAAGGAATTCACTTGAATCTAAAGAATGAAAAGAATACAACAACTTCCCATGTCTTTAATCTTCCAAATATGGTATTACTACACTGCTGTCAGTAATGAAAATTTTCTTCCTAAAGATTATGGCAGTTATCATAATATAAATGAAATATCATGGTGGAAAACCCAGTATCATAAGGTTTTTGACTTAAGGTCTGTTTCAAGATCCTCAGATAAGGAATGATATGGAATGTGAACTTGGCACATTGATTACAAGGGATATCAAAGATGTGAATTTAGATACACATTTTTAAAGGCAAACATGGTCTTTTGAATTTTCTAAAATTATAACACCACATGAAATCATTGATTAATCAATATCATTCCATCACATGGAAATTAGTGCATTTACTTTTGAAGCTCCACTTTGCTTACCTGGACTATCCTCCAACTTATAATATCAGCTTATCTCCTGATATGTGTTTAAAAAAGCATTACATAAGCTCCATTACATATTTGAAAATGAAAAAGATCTTTGAAATTAAAATGAAAAATATTGATAATACAGCTCTATTTTTCTTTGGCTCTATAATTCAACACTTCCATTAATGAATAAGAATAAATTCATTAGTGAATATTCATCTTTAATCTATTAAACTACCTGGCCAGTATATAAAAAATATGCTATGATTGCATAAATGTGTATGCTACCACAAAAGTAGAGTTTACTATGCTAATTTGGCATCAGAAATTCTGCCTTTCATATCACTTGTATGAAAGTGTGTGACAAGGTGTGAAGTGCAGTAGACTGGAGGGAAGGGCTTTTAAGTCCTCATGTTTACCCTGATTTAACAAACAGTGTGAACTAGGGCCACCCTCTTTTTTCCTCAATTGTATGATGTGTCTCTCATCTATGACACATCAAATATTATGCATCTTTTTCTGCTTAACATGTTCTGTGTATCTGTAAGCCAAGCTAGAGCTTCTGGAAAAAAACAACAAAAAAAGTATTCAATAGGACGACATGTTAATGAAACCAAAGATCCTTTAAGGAAGCTTAAGCAGAGAAGAGAAAATGATAGATGGGGAGGAAACTGAGATTTGGAAATATTTCTTTCAACTGGCAATAAGACCCTACGTGAAACCATTGTTTTAGAAATCAGAATAAAATATGGCAAAATGCAGCTCTGACCAGAAGTCACATTGCCACTTAGTAGTTGTGGATGAAATTCTTACATAGCTGATTGCATTTCAAAAGAATAGTAAAAAATATTAGTTTCCAAGATCTGCCTGCTCCAGTGAGAATTACAACCCTATTTAAATGAGACCAATGAACCCTCCTATAGAGGAAAGGATCTGATTTCATCAAAGTGGATTCAGCCTTTGGCATGCTGTGTTTGCTTGTGGCCCAAGTCACAGCCCGCTGGGAGTGGCAGCCCCTGCCATCAGTGTCAGTCAGGGAACAGACATTTCTCTCTTTGTATTATCAAGGAGCTCCAGGCCCTTGTGCTGGTCAGATGGCACTGAGATGCTGACAGTGAGCTGCTGCACAGACAGACTAGGGAGAGTCTCTCTGTATTTAAAGGGCCCAAGAGCTGCAGGAAGACAGTGTTCCTGCTTCTTCTAAGTGGCATGTGTGAAGAGATATCTGATTTAGCAGCTCTGACAGCCCACAGGAAACTTGATCCAGACAGAAACAGAATGTGAAATAACAGGAGCTCTCATCCTTGAGTTTAAGAAAGAGGAGAGGAGACTAAGAATTCTAAGTGTCTCTGATAAACCAGGCATTATATTGGGTGTGTTAAACATATACTTTCATTTAATTTCCCAAAACACCATGTATGCATGTAGAGTTTAAATAATGTAACTTTGGTCATCTAGTAAATAAGTAGTTGTGGGTTAAAAAAAAAAATCTGATTAATTTGAAGCAGCGCTACAAACACAGGGATGAAAAGTGTGGGTTCTGGAATCCTGCAACTTGGTCTCAAAATTTGTTTCAACCACTTCCTAGTATTCAGACTTGAAAAACTTTTCTGAATTTTTTGTGCCTTGGTTCCTCATCTGCAAAATGTAGGTAGTGTTTACATAACAGAGTTGTAAGATTCAAATTATATTATCCCTATTAATTGCTTAGACAAATATCTAATGTTTAGTAATTCCACAGAAAATGTTGATATGATTTACCAATGATCTTCAAAATCTATGCTATTCTAAAATGTCATACTGCTTCCTGTACTTGAGTGTGACAATCATAAAATGCATTGAAATATACTTTTCATGGGGCGCCTGGGTGGCACAGCGGTTAAGCGTCTGCCTTCGGCTCAGGGCGTGATCCCGGCGTTCCGGGATCGAGCCCCACATCAGGCTCCTCTGCTGTGAGCCTGCTTCTTCCTCTCCCACTCCCCCTGCTTGTGTTCCCTCTCTCGCTGGCTGTCTCTATCCCTGTCGAATAAATAAATAAAATCTTTTAAAAAAATATACTTTTCATGTTTCTATTAAGATTAATCTTAATTATGGTGATAATCTTATGCCATTTGGGTATTTGTTAAAACTCAATTTATTTTACCCCTATTGTTTGAAAGTTGCTCTTTGATGAGTTGTAAGTAATACATTATTGGAAATGGAAAACTTAATTGGTAACTTTGTAGCCTTAGGAATTGTGAATAGAGAGCAATGAAGAAAGAAAAAAAATTTAAATAAGTGAAAAGAATAAGTGCATTAAAAGAAACAGAGAAACACAAATAAAATGCTTCAAAGAAAATGCTATATTTGTACCATCGTCTGAATGTCTCACGGATATCTTGAATTTAACATATTGAAAAGAAAACTAATTACTTCCCTATCCCTATTGCAAAATGACTTTTCAGTCTATTTTGTGTGTCCTGTTAAAAGAGATGGTTTAGTAATCTGATAATTTATTTGCTCTTATTCAAACCAAATCTTTGTGAATTATATGGTATTAGAGAAATATGTTCTAAAGTATACTTATTCATACTTAGAAGCATACATTCAGTAAATATTTGACTACTGCTTCTCATAGGCATTCACTTTTTTTTAAGTTTATAAACAATAGTGAACAAATTCTTCTTCCCATAATGAGTTTATATAGTCTTTGAAGAAATAGATAAATCCATGCATAATACAATTAAAAATTCTGATAGTATTTACTATAAATAAACACACTAACAAAACAAAACAAAATAAAAAGGAACAGTGGAAGTAGTTGGAAATTCAAGGGAAACATCCAACTACTGTTTCTTTGGTCTGGAACACACCTTCTCAGGTAATTATATTATCCTCTCAAATCTTTAAGCCTCTGTTCAATGTTGCCTCTCCATCATCTATATAAAATATCAATCCTCCTCCAATATGAAAAGGTTACACTACCCTTAATATTTTTAAAAATAATAAAAGATATTGACAGCAGACTGTGGCACGTTTACTTGTATTTATTTTCTCTACCAACCACCAGAATGAAAATCTGAGAAGGTATGGACTGTATCTCCTTCTTTGTCACCAGAGACATACTAGATACTCAGTAAACATTGTTGAATAAATGAGTAAGATACATTTGTCTGCAGGCTTCAAGAAAAGGAGAGACTAATGTGTTAGAGGTGGGAGGAGGCAAGAGCTTATTAGCAAAGGGACCACCGTATCTACCTGCAATAATATGTAAAGAACCTAATAACTTGGAAAAATTAAGGAGCTCGTATATCTGGGATACAGTGAAAAGAAGAAACTTGGCTCAAGAGAGACTGGAAATATGCAGTGTCAATTCTTTCAAGGTTTTCTTAAGAATGTTTCAAATTCGTTTTTACTAGAGTGACTGAAGTTCTTGAAAGTAAAGTAATATAATCCCATTTATTTAGTGTTCATTTAATGTGGTTCCTTAAGTATTTTTGTGAATTTTACACATAAAAAATCATATTGAGGTAAAATTTCCATAAAATAATTTTCATATACATTATAATTTTCATATGCATGTGTTCTAATAACTCATTAAATTATATAACCACAAACTCAGTCAAGTTATCAAATATTTTCATCACTCCCAAAAGAACCTTGGTTCTCCTCTCTAGGTAGTCCACACACGCCAATCTTACATTGGCAATTGTGGATCAATTCTGTGACACAATAAATTTGTTTTTTGAACAATAAATTTGTTCTTGACTTTTTAGAAAAATAAATGTAATCATACCTAATATATTCATTTGTGTTGGTATTCCTTTGCCTACAATTACATTTTTGAGTCATCCATGTTATTGAGTGCATTAGTAGTCCATTTATTTTTTTATTGCCAAGTTGCATTTCATTGTACAAGTACTCCAGGATTTTTTCTTTTTTTAACCATTCACTGGTTGGTGGACACTTGGGTTGTTTACAGTTCAGAGCTATTAAGAATAAGCCAGTTTATAAACATGTAACAAATACATGCATGGACATATATTTCATAACTCTTGGGTAATGAAGGATTGGGATGACTAAGTCGTCAATAAATTTATTTTTAAATTTATAGACATTACCATAAAGTTCTCCAAGTAGTCCCATCATTTCACATTGTACCATCAGTGTTCTGAGCGTTCCAGCTTCTCCACATCCTCAGCAATACTTGACAATTTTAGGAATTCTAGTTGCTATGTAGTTGCGTATTATTATGGTTTTATTTTCTATTTTCTTGCTGTGTAATAATGTTTGCTATCTTTCATGTCCTAGAGGCTATTAATGTATCTTCTTTCTTGAAGTGTCCATACAAGTCTTTTGCACAGTCTTAAAGGGCAATGTTTATCTTCTTATTGAAATTAAATTTTTTTTTTCCTATTTTCTAGATACAGGTCCCTTTTCATATATTTGTATTGCAAATATTTTTGACCAGTCTGAAGCTTGACTATCACTTTCTTAATACTTTTAAAAAACACACTCTATTTTATTAAATTGAAAATAATTTTTAAACTACTTTAAGCTTCTTATCTCTTTAGGTGTCTTTGTCTACTTCAAGGCATGGGTTGTTTCAGATCTTTTGTCTAATTTCCAATATTTGTAGATTTTTATATGATGTTTCTGGATTTCTAATTTAACTTTTTGGTGATCAGAAAATTTTCTCTACGATTTCAATCCATTTACTTTTTTTTTCAGATTTCTCCTATGGCCTTCTATTGTCTATGTTGTAAACATTTCATATGCACTTCAGCAGAATTTTTTTTATGGTAGTTTGGGTTGTAATGCTCTAAAATGTCAATTAGGTCAAGTATCTGATTAATATTGTTCAAGTTTTCTATATTCTTAGTGATTTTTCTCTGTTGTTCTTTCTATGAATTGCTAACAGAAGAATGCCAAAAGATCCAATTAAGATTGTGGTCTTGTCCATTTCTGCTTTCAGATTTGTTACCTTTTGCTTCATAATTATTAAGATTTGTTGTTATGAACATACACATTTGAATTACTATTTCTGCTTAATGAATTGAAGCTTTTATTATTAAAAATGTCCCTTTTGTCTTTAGTAATATTCCTTTTTCTGAAGTCAACCTTGTCTAACGTTCATATTGCCACTTCAGCTTTTTTTATGATTGTATTTTAGTATAGTTAATTTTATATTGTATTACCTAGGGAGAGCTGATAGTTAGGCTTTGCTTTTTTATCCTTTCTTATATTTTTAGTCCTTTACTTGGCGTATTTGAATCATTTACACATAATGTAATTATAAGTATAGTCGGTATACTGGACTGAATAGTTTCCCCCCAAATTAATGCCCACCTGGAACCTGTGGATATGACCTAATTTGGAAATATTATCTTTGCAGATGTTTTTGAGTTAAGATGAAGTCAGACAGGATTAGGGTAGGTCCCATATCCAGTACTATGTGTAGTGTCTCTATGAAAAGAAGAAAATTTAAACACAGAGACACACTCAGAGGGAAGATGGTGACATGGAGTTAGAGGCACAGATTGTAGTTATCCTTCCACAAGCCAAGGGATTCCAGGAATTGCTGACAATCACCAGAACCCAGGAGAGGCAAGAAAGGGTTCTTCCTAGAGCCTTTGAAGAGAGCATGGCCCTGCCAATTCCTTGATTTTGGACTTCCAGTGTCCAGAATTGTGAGAGAATAAATTTCTGTTGGTTTAAGCCATGCATGTTATGCTAATTTGTTATGGCAGCTATAGGAAAGTAATAAAATTGGTTTTAAGCCTACTGTCTTACTATTTCTTGTGTATGTGAGTTTTCTTCCCTTTTTTAAAATTAAATGTGTGCTTTGTAGTACTCTATTTTGTCTCTTCTATGGGCTTACTAGCTGTATATGCCTATATTTTACAATGTGCATTTTTTGATTCATTTTGCAATATTCAACTTTAGCTTATTAGAATCTACTTTTATTTCAAATGTACTTCCATTTGTCCCTTCTAGTCCTTTGCATTATTTTTTAATACATTCTGATTCTACATATTTTATAAACCTCATAATATATTGTTATTCTTACTTGTACTTTTCAATTCCAATATAAATTAATTATTTGCATTTCGTTATTTCATTTGATTAATTTTTATAGTTTCTATTTTTCTCCTGATATGTCCTATTTTTGAGGTATTATAATTTTGATTTTTATTATTTCTTTAAATACAGTTTCCTTTAATTTTTAAAATTTATTTATAATATCTGAATAAAGGCTTTGTTTGATATATCTGACATGTAGATCCACTCAGAGTCAGTTCCTGCTCAATATTATTTTCCTAAGGGGTGCCTGGGTGACTCAGCAGGTTAAGTGTCTGCCCTCAGCTCAGGTCATGATCTCAGGGTCCTAGGACCGAGCCTCACATTGGGCTTCTTGCTCAGCAGAGAGTCCGTTTCTCCCTCCCTTCTGCCTGCAGCTCTCCCAGCTTGTGCTCTCCCTCTTTCTGTCAAATAAAAAATAAAATCTTATAATATCTCTATATATTATTTTTCTGAGTATGTGCAGTATCTTCTTTTTTTTGCATATCTGATAAATTTTGTTGAAAACTGTACATTTCAGTTACTATTTTATAGCAACTCTGGATTTTGCCACCCTTCCTCCCTTGAGGGTAGTTGTTCCATGTTAAATTTTTATTTATTTATTTCAATTTTATTAATTTACTTATGTATTTATTTATATATTTTAGTAACTGGCCTAGACTTTATCTGTGAAATTTGTCTCCCTTGCCGTTTTTATTTTTACATTTTTAATTCTGACTTCCCTGCCGTCAAAGGTCAGCATAGCTTAGTGGTTAACCCAGAATTGGAAAGAAGTTGTACTTAAACAACTTGATTTTATGTGACTTCCAATCTCTGCCAATAAATCTGTAGGTGAGATAGAGACCATATTCACAGTTGAGGCCATTTTCAGCTCCCTCTCAGCATTGGCTTTCCTCAAGCCCTCTGCTGTCCCCTGCATGCGAACATACTTTCCTACTCAGCCAAGGATTTGTGAAAAGTTATGGATCCTTCTATGTTTCTCTAATTTCAAAGTTTCCCCACCAATTTTCTGGCTAGATTATCACTGACTCAACAGAGTTGCTAATCCCAGAGTAACAGTCATGGGATTCCCCATTGTTTCCTAAAGAACTGGTTACATTTACTGATGATCCAGTCAGGTATTCACCTTCTGTCCCAAATCAAGTCTGCCCCTTGGCTATGAAGCTGTTCATTTACCCTTTTCCAGACCAAATACTGTAAAATTATAAAATCAAGCTTGACAGGGCAGAGGCTGAGGTAGTGGAGGATACACAAGAATGGCCCCAAGCAAGAAGGTGGCAGACTTCCATTGTTTTTACCCATTACGTAATAGTTCTTCTTGGAGAAACACTAATTTATAATTAGTCTTTGTTCAATTTCCAGAGATGAAAAATTGTGAGATTTTGGGGGCACATTTTCTTGTTTTTAACCTGTATTTTTATATTTAAGGGGAACAATTTGCCAATCTTTTTACTGCACCATAACTGGAAACCAAAAATTGATTGGATTTGTTTTATGCTATTTTAAATTATATCATTTTAAAATTTCTTTTTTTTAATTGACTTATGCTATTTAGGAATGTCATTTATTTTTAATTACTTAATATGAAGTGAAGTTATTCAATTTACTTTTTATTTTTTTAAAGACTTATTTATTTATTTGAGAGAGAGAGTGCATGTGCACAAGTTGGGGGAGGGGTAGAGGGATAGAATCTCAAGGAGACTCCCCACTGAGCATGGAGCCAGGCACTGGGCTGGATCCCATGGCCCATAAGATCATGACCTGAGCTGAAACCAAGAGTCAGATGCTTAACCAACTGAGCCACCCAGGCACCCCACTGAATTTCCTTTTTAATTTTAATATTTCTTTAGGTTTATCTGGATTGTGTACATACACAATCATTTGACAATAAATAATAACTAATAACAAATTTATTTCATTCTTTCCAGCCTTAAGTTTTTTCTTTCTTTTTTTCCCCCCCTTTTGGATCCTTTAACATCTCAGGTATGATTTTGAATTAAAATTGTGACAGCAAATATCTTCACCTCATTCGTATTCTTGGGTGAAGTATTAAACATATTCTATCAGATTAAGGATGCCCCCTTCTCTTCCTAGTTAGCATATATATTATCTTTGTCATTAAATTTATGCTGAATTGTATAAAATGTTTTTGCAGCACCCATTGAAAAAGATATATTTTTCTTTTATTCTATTAATGTGTAGATTTATTTGGTTAATTTTATTAAAAATAATATTACATTCCTCAAATAAATCCAACTTGTTTATGAAGTATTGAACATCTTATAATTTGATGGGTTTTAATCTTTATTATTATTATTATCATTTAATAATGATTTTGTGTTTATGAGAGAGATGGTCTGTGCTCTTATTAGGGTTTTCCCATCAGGATTATACTGGTCTCATAAAATAGTTGAGAAATATAAATATATGGAAGAATTATTAAAAACTAGTGTAGGGGCGCCTGGGTGGCACAGCGGTTAAGCTTCTGCCTTCGGCTCAGGGCGTGATCCCGGCGTTATGGGATCGAGCCCCACATCAGGCTCCTCCGCTATGAGCCTGCTTTTTCCTCTCCCACTCCCCCTGCTTGTGTTCCCTCTCTCGCTGGCTGTCTCTATCTCTGTCGAATAAATAAATAAAATCTTTAAAAAAAATAAAAAATAAAAATAAAAAAAATAAAAACTAGTGTAATTTCATTCCTAAATTAAGGAATAAATTCAACTAACAAAACCACCTGTGCTTAGAGATTTCTTTGTGTTTATTTTCTTTATTGGGTATAGGATTATATTGGATTTCTATTTATTCTTGTGTCAGTTTTGGCAAATTGTGTTTTTTTCATGAATGTTCATCTTTTTCTTTCCTAAGTTTATTTGGTAAACTTGGTCATGATATCTCTGTTATCTGTTTAATATTTAACACATAGCAAGCACTTCAAAAATGCTGACTTTTACTTAGAAAGGTATTGCTATGTATTAATCTGAAGTTTTCAAAAAATGCATTATTTGTTCCAGATACAACAGGTTCCCAAGAAATGGGTGAAAGGGAAAAATATATGTTAAGAGGTATTTACTACTCTGAGATCAATTCATGTTTGTAACTACCACTTTAAAGATTTCTTTTCTATAAAATATAAATGTGTTAATTTGAAAGATAACTGAGGCATTCTTCCTACTGGCATCTTAAATCAAAGTTTATATGGAAAAATAAATTATTTCTGAAACATATATTATTTATATTTACAATAGATTCTAGCTAAATAAAATAGCATTCTTATATATTGTCTTATATGATCTAATTTCAACTTCCCACCTTGATACTGTATTGGTACTCTATAAGGACATTTTAATTAATTAAAGTCTATTTTTCTATTGCTTAGAATCATTATTTATTTATAAATAGTTTATAAAAGAATTGAAAATGTTTTGCAACTGCATTAGTAATGAATCATTTTCTAAATCACTGTATTATTAAAGTGTTTTTTAAAAGCAATTAGAGATTATGAGCTATTTTTTCACATATATTATCTTTGTCTACTTCATATGAGTCTTCTGAAATTAGATCTTATTAATATTCAGATTGTTTTATAACAGGAAACTGAGTCTCAGGCAGATTCTTATGGAATGGAGGAAATATTAACCAAGATATGTTCTTAAAACCTTTGAGAATATCCAAACTCATTACCCCCGTGTAATGTGTACTTCATAATTAATAGAGGTCAAAAGAGCAGTTTGAGTTGATGATATGCTCTGCAGAGTATGTTCATTCACTTCCTATGTGGTTTTCTCCTGCATATCAGCTTTGAAACATAAGCAATTAAATTTTTTACCTAACCTCAGCAAAATCACAAACTACTATGAAAAGTTGAAAACTTTCTAGGTTACCCACAGATAGCTGAAACTATAATTGTGTACTTTGAATGACAATCCTACATTCAAAATCCTATCTCCTTCTCAGTAAAGTAAGGAAAGAGAAATTCAATTTCATTAATCAATTATTCGGTATCTCAATATATTAATGTGTATACAGACTATTCAAAATCAAAATCAATATTATAAGAATTTCATTATATTTCACATAAAAATTACAAGCACATCAAAATATGCATTGCATTCTTCATTATAATTTTCTGTAAGGTTTATCTATTGTCATGCTCTTCAAATATATTTTTTCAAATTTTTACACATGACAGTGTGTATATCCTTATATTATTTTTTCTGAATATTTCTCTGGAAAGAAGAATTAGACACTCTCTCATCCTGAATATAAATCTTCCTCTCTCTCTTTATGAGGACCATAAACTAATTAATATTGATAAGATAGAAGAAAAACAAATGCATATGTCTCTTTAAGAGTTTCACATCAAATCAGCTCTGATGCACTTGCAGCTGCCCATCAAATAGTTACATTTCTTTCAGCGCACAGGAGGTGCCTGATGTGCACTAAGAGGCATAATTGCTTTTATAAGTTGAGCACATGTTTCCAACCTCAAACCTCAACCAAAAATCATCCAACACTCCTAATCCGGATATCTGTTTTTTTATGTTAATATTTAAAATATAGTTAGCATTTGGCAGTTTTTTTGCAGAATATTTTTATATTGTTGTGATATACTCATTTTGATTGCATTTTCATAGAAATATTACACAGTTGCTTCTGACTCATAAAAACATGATTTGCAAATGGTTTTACCCATAAATCATTACTGCTGCTTCTTTTCTATTTATTTACTCTTCATGACCGTAACACCTTTCACCACAGTCATGGAAACCATATAAAAGCAAACAAAACAAACAGGCAAAGAAAAACCAACCGGGGGTTTGGAGGGGGGAAGCTGCTTTTAAAGAATCAGTGGAAAGAAGTGAAAGAAAAAATATATCAATGAGAACAAGAAACAATATTGACAATATTTCTCAAAGTAGCCATTAGCTCTAGTTTTATCAAAATCCCCTGTCTCGATGTTAAAATGTAGATTTCCAGGCTCTCACTCAGATTTATTAAACTAGACTCTAAGAGTATAGCACCAGAATACATTACGACTTCAGCTAAAACCCCATGATATTGACACACAAGAGATCTAAAAACCTAATTTTCCCGGGCCTGGACTGGAACCCCATGAACCAGCATTGCAAACAAGCATTTACTCCTTTTAATGAGGTTATTCATTCAGCAAACACTTTCCTAATATTCTCCTTTGGACTCAGGAAGATTGACAGAATCAGAATCATTTCATTCTGGAAATGAAAAAGTAATTTTGAACATGGCCTTCACAGAGTGATAAGGCTGGCATTGATGGAATGTTATGTGCAATGTTAGGTTGAGGTTACTCTGTCATGAAAAAGATGGACTTTCAAACTTGGAAGATTGTATTAACAGAGGGTAGATTCATAAATTGTTTTAATCTGCTTATCTTTGGCTTGATGAGAAAATTAAATTTTTTCAATATTCTGATAAAACATGACCTCCTTTCACAGGATGCCAGACTGTTTTATTATACACAAAAATAGAAAATTATTGTATTCTAGAAATAAAAAGAAACTGCTACTGGAGAACAAGCATAAGGTACTAGGAGTTCTAGATCACAGAAGCTAGATTTTGAAAACCCATGCAGAGACAGGGAATGAGAACATAGGTTTAACATGAGACAGGAGCTAGAGGAGGTTATTTGTGTAAAGCAAAGAGCTGAAACATTGCTCCATCATCCACAAATGGCAACTTATCTTTGCGTGGACAATCTAAAAAGAGCTCTGAATACAATTTTAAACTGTATTATTTTTCTATAGCTGTGTAATAAGCTCAAAACTTACTGGCTTAAAATAAAATAAGCATCTCACAGGTTCTGAGGGTCAGAAACTTACAAGTAGTTTAGATGAGTAGATACTGGCTCTGGGTTCCTTACATTGGTGTATTAGTTAGGGTTCTCCAGAGAAACAGAACTGACAGGACCCACATACATACATACATACAAGATTTTTTATAGGAAATGGCTCACATGGTTATGGAAGCTGAGAAGTCCCATGATCTACCATCTACAAGTTGGAGAACTAGGAAACCTGGTTTGAGTCCAAATGCTTGAGAATTGGGGAGGGAGGTGGGTAGGGTTGGAACTGACAGTGTAAGTCCTGATGTGAGTCCAAAAGCCCAAGAACTGGAACGCCAATGTCTGATGGAGGATAAAATGGATGTCTCAAGTTGAGCAGAGAGAGACTAATTCACCCTTCTTCCACCTTTTTGTTGTATTTGCACTCTCAACCAACTGGATGATACCCGCCAGCACTGAGAAGGGCCATCCGCTTTACTCAGTTCACCAATTTGAATGCTAATCCATTCTGGAAACATCCTTACAGATATCCTCAGAAAGAATGTTTTCCAGCTATCTGGACATCCCTTAGCCTGATCAAGTTGACAAATAAAACTAAACAGCATATGTAGTAAAAAGTCAGATGTTGTATAGAGTACTGTCTTCTGAATGCTTGAATGGTGTGAGACAGTCTATTCCAATGTGGCTCACACACATGGCTGACAAGTTAGGCTACTTATTGGCATGAAGCCTCAGTTCCCTACCACATGGATGTCTCCATCAGCCTTTCTGCATGGTGGCTGATTTCCCCCACAGCAAGTGATGCAAGAGACCACAAAGTGGAAGCCACGATGTATTTTATGACCTATTGAAGGTCACACACAGTCATTCTTAAAATATCCTTTTGGGTGGGAGGAGACTTACACAAAGGTGTAATGTGAACACACAGTTTGATGTGTTAGGTTTGCATATGTCAGGGATGTTGAATGACCAGAGAGACAAAGAGAGAACAGAAACAGAGAGACAGACACACCCAGAGAAAGAGACAGAAAGATACCAGACAATCTCTAAATTCTGAAAACCAAGATATTAATGCATCCACAAAATAGTCAAGTAGAAGCTACTAAACACTGCCTAGGCTTACCAGTGCTCTCTGTTACACTAGAAATAAAATAGAAAGGAAACCAACATCATACTTCTTATTAATGGAATTTCATGAACACATTTCATCTCAATTTATATTTCATGGCATCCAGGTGCTAAGTGCAGTTTCAAGCATACTCTACCCTCCCATAAATTATACAGTAAATCATCACTTGGTAATGGGCATTTTATTTTTCATGCTGATTTCCTTAAGTGCTCCACTCTGAGGTCTCTCAGTCATGACCATATGCTTTTCTTTCTTTTCACATATTTGAATATAGAGCCATACTGATAGTTCCAAGATTTTTTCACTTCTTTTTTTTTTTTTTTATGAACCCTGGGTTATTCAAAATTGTTCTTTCAGATCAAGAACAGAGGAAAAATCTTTCACAGAAAACCAACATGTAGGGAACTCTCTCTTTTTTTTTTCTTTTATCATTCCTGCTAAGATTCATTTGAAAAAGATTTTCCTGAAAAAGATGAAAGAAAGTATGACAACTTTTGAATCAAAAATGCCTTGGAAAGTAGAAACAGAGCTCAAGAAAATGTGTTTCAGTTTTTAAGAACTTTGACACATTAAAATACGTGTTATTTTATTTGTTTGTTTTGCTTTGCTTTTTTTACTCTCTTGCTCTTTTATTTGGGATTAGGTATACTTGAAGTAGGCTTTGGGATAGAAGATAAATCATGTTTCACCAATGCATATCATTTAAAGCTGTACTAGTATCAATTGATAAACTCTTCTTTTCCCTCATCTTCCTTGGGAGACAATTAGCTCATTTGCATTGTGACAAAAGAACCCCTAGGTGGTCTTGGGCTGCTGTTTGGGCAAATGTTTCTCCATGCTGCTAATTCCATGTACTGTTCCTGGCTTGCTCCCAGCTGTTCAGTTTCCCTTGCCTCAGAATGTAGTTTTCATTTTTCAAAGGTTCCTAGCATTCTTCAAAACAGGCTTTCAAGAGAAAATGTTTTTCACTTGAAAATTTTGTTACCTAATTCTCAAATATCACATCTGTCCATAATTCCTAATTATCATGGGTTGTTATGACTTGAACTGTGGAAGATAGGATGGAGGAATTATTATATCTACTTCAATTTGGTTTTCTATAAGATGTGATTTCTTCCTATATTTTCCTTTGAAATTATTTCTAACATGAAGTAGAAAATTAAAATAATTCTTTGGGCAGCTGGGTAGCCCAGTTGATTGAGCATCTGACTTTTGGTTTTGGCTCAGGTAATCATCTTTGGTTGTGAGATCGAGCCCCACATTGGCCTCTTCACTCAGTGCAGAATCTGCTTCAGGTTCTCTCTCTGTCTCCCTTCTGCACTCTCTATCTCTAAAACAAACAAACAAAATAAAGAAACGTCTTTAAAATAATTCTTAAGAGGGGCGCCTGGGTGGCTCAGTTGTTAAGCATCTGCTTTCGGCTCAGGGCCTGATCCCAGGGTTCTGGAATCGAGCCTGTATCAGGCTCCCTGCTCCACTGGGAGCCTGCTTCTTCCTCTCCCACTCCCCCTGCTTGTGTTCCCTCTCTCGCTGGCTGTCTCTCTTTCTGTCAAATAAATAAATAAAATCTTAAAAAATAATAATAATAATTCTTATGAGTAATTTATAAGAATTTATGCAGATGTTTCTCTGTGGTCTTGGAGACCAAGGGTATAAAAATGGTTCTTTTTTTTTTAAGGCTTTATTTATTTGAGAGAGAGAGAAATAGCATAAGCAGGGGAAGTCGTAGTGGGAGAGGGAGAAGCAGGCTCCCCACTGAGCAGGAAGCCTGACAAGGGACTCAATTCCAGCACCCTGGGATCATGACCTGAGCTGAAGGCAAACACTTAACCAACTGGGCCACCCAAGGTGCTTCATATAAAGAATGGTTCTTAAGCAGCCAATGGAGAATAGAAGAAAAGAAGAAAAGTTCATTCATTTGTCCAAAAGGCAGAGGCTTGAGCAAATATCTATCACAGTTGTTATTCAGCAAGTTTCAGGTTTATGGCAAAATGTTTTAAAATGAAATGGAAACATGTTACTGAAAATTTTTAATGCACATTATTGTTAAAAAATGTGAAGTTAGTGAATGAAGTCATCATTTTTAAGTACGTAGGTAGATTTTTAAAGTTTTACAAATAAAATAATTTTGGTTAGTGGGCAAATTAAAGAGTAGAATTATTCATTTGGAATTTTCAGGAAAAAGAGACATTTTATTGAGGCATACTTGGTAAGTAACTCTTCAAACTTCAAATAAGTCTTCCCCTGACTTTATGCAAGTATTTCTAAAATACAAGATGCGATATTTTGCCTCCATAACCGAAGTATTTTTATACCCCAAATCTCTGACTACCTGAATTCTCATATCATTTTGAGCATTCTTTTGACAAAAAAAGAACTAATACCATCAAGAAATCATAAAATGCTTTAAACTGCTTGGCTTTGATAGTCCCTATTAGGCTTGGTTTTTGTTTTTTTGGTTTTTGTTCCTGCTGTTTCCCTTATTCAGTGTTACACTACTACTTGCTACTCTTTATAACATTATCCGGTCCCATTAATACCTTTAGAAGTCAGATTTTTTTTTTATACACTCAATCACCATGAAGGTTTCTAATATTTTTTTTTTAAAGATTTTATTTATTTATTTGACAGAGATAGAGACAGCCAGCGAGAGAGGGGAACACAAGCAGGGGGAGTGGGANGGGAGAGGAAGAAGCAGGCTCATAGCAGAGGAGCCTGATGTGGGGCTCGATCCCACAACGCCGGGATCACGCCCTGAGCCGAAGGCGTCAGACGCTTAACCGCTGTGCCACCCTGGCGCCCCACCATGAAGGTTCCTAAACTAGACATTCATATACCCATAACCAAAATTTATCATTAGTAAGATTGGCATGGGCTAGTTAATCTTTAATACTTTTTCTAAAGCCATGCAGTAGATTGTCTTATTTTCCAAGCTTCAGGAACAATTATTGTAATTACTACCTTCTCCCTGATTGTAGGCTGGGAATTAGGATGATTTCTTGTCATATATATTTCTCACCACTAGCCTGAAAAGAGACCATCAGTGGGATTTCAGAACGAATGTCTTTCTTCTAAAATATACTTTGGAATTTTATCCACCTTCCCAGCCCTCCAATGTTCCTTGTGTCCCAGAAGTGTTAGTGAGAATTGTATGGAGATGAAAGGGAAAATAAATATTCCTCTTTTAGCTTTCTTTAATAATGTTAAGCAATAGACTGAGTCTCTTCTTGTCTAAAAGCTGCGAGATGCTGTGCTATCTGCCATCTATATCTTGTGATAATTTTTTGTATTGTAATATTTCTGTTGACAGCATCACTTTGGCTCCTCTTTGCTGGTGAATGCTGCTGCTGCTCCTTTGTTAAATGTCGTCCACCCATATGATCATTTTCACTAAGAACTACACCAAGGAATTTACAGATGTGAGATCAGGACATAATACTATTAGCTTCAGGTTCACAATGGCACCAGATGGTCCCATGTTCTGATCAAGAGATGCAGCACATAGTTTCATTCCCCTCTTTAGTCCTGTGCTGTTCTATCAGAAGGATGCAACTTCATGTTGTAAGAGTTATAGGCTAAGCATTAAGTCTCTAAATTAGTCTAAAGTATACATAGGTTTGGGCTGGGCTTTAGGAGAACTACTCATGTGTCTCAACTATTCATGTGTTCTTGCCTTTTTTAGAGTGTTCATGTTATAAAGCTAGTTGTGTAGAAGTCTGAACTTAGGACATATTAAAATACTATAGATTATTAATGTAGAGTTCATCTCTTTGACCACTCTGCCTGCTGTAAAAATGAGTATATTTTTAAATATATATGCTATGATGTAATTTCTTGCTTCTATGTCTATATCCATGATATTGTGAATTCTCTGATGAAGTTTACACTGCATATGTCTTTGTAATTCAGAATTTTGCCACAGAGTCTGTACTTAGTAGATTTATTACATTTATTGGGTAAATATATTACATTTATTGGGTAAATACATTACATTTATTAATCCCCTTTTATGTATTTAAAATATGAGATACTGATATTAAATAACAAGTCATTTAAGTAAAAACATGTATTATGAATTATTATGTTACTGTTCGTGGAACATTGTCGAATGAGACTGTTATTCTCTTACAGAGCTTGCACTCAATGAGGGATAATAAAAGCAATATATAATCAAATAAAGATACATAATTTCAGGTATAGATTCATCCTCTGAAGAAAAATAAAACAGAGTCAAAGACTCAAGAATGCCCTGAGGGCAGGAATGAGGACGTCCTCTTTCAACTTGGAGGAAAGGAGAAAGTAAATAATATATGAATGTCTGGGAGGAAAACAATCCAGGAAAAGAAACTAAAAGTCAAACTCTCAAAACAAACAAACAAACAAACAAACAAATAATGACAAACAAAGGCCAATATGACTGCAACAGAAATAAGCACTAGGTAAAAGGGGAGGATGGGATTAAAGAGAGAACCATGAAAAATAATCACACACAACTTTACAAGTCATGTAATGATTTTGTATATTATTCTAAGGAAAAGGGTTGTGACTGAGAAAGGAAATGTAGGGAAGTCAGATTTTCTTTTAAATTTTTAAAAAATATATAAAACCTATTAAATATGTTTAGGAAAGAGCTCACATGAAAGGAGAGCTTAAAGAAACTTGAAAGTGCAAAGTTGATGAAAAGGAAATTAGCCTTGGAGAGGAGATCTCTTCTATATAATGGAAAGAAAGGAAAGAGTGATGTGTATGTAAGTGTGATGGTGTGTTTGCTAATATGATTATGGAGATGCACTGCTCTGATTTGTCTTCAAGGAGGCATTGACTGCCGTCATCTGCATGTCAGCATTGGTCTCAGATATAAGGATCCACTTTTCTCAAGGGAATGGTCTTCCCAGGACAGTTCACATGTATGACTGATTGAAGCTGAGGTATATTTTCCCAAAAGATCAGATAACTCTGTGGAGGCATATATGTTCTGGAGTTCTCCACAGGATTGTCCAAGATCACAGTTCTAATTTCTTTTTGCTCCATCCTGCTCTCTTCCACTTCCTTCAATAAATCTTGATCTCTAATAAATACCCAGGAAGACAAACTCTCACAGAGACCTTAAGCAGTGACAGAAAACTCAAAAAAGTTCTCTGGTAGCCTTCTTTGAGAATGAGTAATGAAATGCATGGAGGTCTAAGAATGGTAAGTTCAAAGTGGATGTAAATGTTTTAAATAGTTGCTAGAAAAAAATGGGGTTAAAAATAGTCTAAAGAAACAGAAGAATTCCTGGTCTGTCTCGGTAACCAAATTGAGGACATAGACCAAGAAGGCTACGAACACTCCTTCCTCTTTAAAAAGTATCTTCTATCAACTGTTTCAGAAACATATTAATGGCTTTCCTTCTATCTGTCTCACACTCCTCATCTCCTGTAATGATCCTTTTTCTTATCCTTAATTATCCTGTTAAATTTAATGCTATCAAAGTCTGTCCTGACTCATTTCACACATTTTCCTGAACAGGTTCATCTATTTCATGCTTCAGTTACCCTCCATATACTGACAAATCTCCAAACTCTTTTCTAGCCCACAAGTCTTTCTTAAACATATGACTAAATATCCAGTAGTCTAATGGTCATCTTTTTTTTTTTTTAATTTCAGAGGTGGAATTTAGTGATTCATCATTTGCATGTAACGCCCAGTGCTCATTACATCAAGTGCCCTCCTTAATGCCCATCACCCAATTATCCCTTTCCCCCACTTACCTCCCTTACAGCAACCCTCACTTTGTTTCCTAGAGTTCAGCATCTCTTATGGTTTGTCTCCCTTTCAATTTTCATCTATTTTTCCTTCCCTTCCCTTATATTCATCTGTTTTGTTTCTTAAATTCCACATGAGTGAAATCATATGGTATTTGTCTTTCTCTGACTGACTTATTTTGCTTAACATAATACCTTCTAGTTCCATACATGTCGTTGCAAATGGCAAGATTTCATTCTTTTGATGGCTGAGAAACATTCCACGTCTTCCTTATCCATGCATCTGTCAATGGACATCTGGGCTCTTTCCATATTTTGGCTATTGTGGACATTGCTGGTATAAACATTGGGGTAAAAATACCCCTTTGAATCACTATGTTTGTATCCTTTGGATAAATACATAATAGTACAATTGCTAGGTTGTAGGATAGTTCTATTTTCAATTTTTTGAGGAACTTCCATACTGTTTTCCAGAGTGGCTGAACCAACAGTGTAAGAGAGTTCCCCTTTCTCCTCATCCTTGCCAACATCTGTTGTTTCCTGAGTTGTTAATTTTAGCGATTCTGACCAGTGTGAGGTGGTATCTAACTGTGGTTTTGATTTGGAATTCCCTGATGCCAAGTGATGTTGAGCATTTTTTCATGTGTCTGTTGGCCACCTTTACTTGGAAATCTCATAGGTGCCCCAAACCCAGAATACAAAAAATTTAGTTTTTTTTTTTTTGCTTTGTTTTGAAAATTTTATTTCTCTCTTTAATGTTATATCCCATAAGTTAGTTTTTTTCAGTTTTTAAATGAAGATAAATCTCCATAATTTTCTATTTTCTAAATTATTAAATGCTGTCAATTCCTTAGCCTAAAAAATATTTGAATCCATCTAATATACTGGATTTATGGCCTCCAATATGCCTAGCTTACATTATTACCATATCCTGTAAGTTTGTCTTCCAAACTTCAGTCTTATTTTCTCCCATCTCTTTTTTTTAAGTTAAAACTTCTCATTTTATTAGATTCATTAAATTGTTGGAATTGAGCATCAGACATAAATTTAAAAACCTCAAAATAGGTCCGGAAAAACACTTCCTTCTTAGGGCAAGCAGTCAGAATAAGCATGTAAGCATGGTGGCTTGTCTGATCCACACCAACCAAGTTAGCTTTTCTCATAACTGGCCACACAAACTCTGTCATCCTTTCAGTTAACACCATTCAGACACCCTGTAGATCTAAAATAAGGCATGTAGGATGCCTTGGCCTACCCAGGAATGCTACAAACATGTTCTTCTTCATATTGTTGAGGAAAAAAAAAATAAACTTTTAAAAGCTGCCATTTGAAGTGATAGCTTCCTTGTACTTATGGCATACCTCGGTATATAATGAATAAGTAACATTCAAGTATAAAAAGATTTCTTCCAAAAGCACTGCTCTCTGAAGGAAATTGGTTTCTCAGTTGCTATGCCAGCTGCTCAGAAAGCTCATAGGACCAGGTTAAAAAAAAAAAAAGTTAAAATTCTAGAATAAATTGTGCCGTATGGAGCTCTCATCTGCAACCTGTAAACCCTCAGGTACTACCATGTGACCTCCTCTGATCACAAGACAACCAATGGCCTCTTTTTCTCAAGCTACCAGTCTGTGAAGTTTGGCTTGTGCTCAGTGTGATCTGGTTTTTGAAAGAATATCTAAAATTCCTCTTCTTCTTTAAATGCCTCAATGCTTTCCCAATGTCTTTGTAATAATTATAAATTTGAAATGTCTTAATATGGCTCACATGGTCCTTTAACATCTAGCTCTTGCTTATTTTCCTGTCTCATCTTTTGCCAACTACCAGCTCTATTCCCAGTCCCACTCTATAAATCCTAGGTTCTAACTATACTGAACCCCTTCAAGTTCTTAGGACATTTAATGTTGTCGTGAAGCTTTGAGTCTTTCATTGAGTATCAAGTATCTATATCCACAATGATGTCATTCCGTAAAAATCACAAACTTTTTGTGGCCTCCATGCTAAATGTTTCATTAGTGCTTGAGTCTGTGAGTCTGTGATTTAGGCTGGTCTTAGTTGGATGCACTTACTGATTTATAACAGCTCTGGCTGGGATGACCACATGTGGTTGGCTGAGAAATGGCCCCTCAAAGATGTCAGGTCATGATTGCTGGTACTTATAAATCACTGTATTTGGAAATAGGGTCTTTGCAGATATAATTAAGGATCCTGATATGACTACAGATCTTGAGATGAGGACATTTTCCTGGATTATCAGGGAGGATCTAAAATGTAATCATATATATTCTTATAAAAGAGAAGTCAGAGCTGTGGTTTCAGAGGGTCAAACCATGAGTCCAGAGGCTGGAGCCTCCAGCCTTAGATGTTTATTCTTAGGCCTTAAGATCTAATGGAATTGCCTTGCTGGTCGATTTGAAGTTCCTTGGGGTTGGCGATCTTCTTCTTCCATTTTCTGCCTTTTAGAATAGGAATATCTATAATTGTTCTATGCCTGTCCCACTATTGTATTTTGGAAACATATAACTTTTTTTTAGTTTCACAAGCCTACAGATGGGGAGGGATTTTGCTCCAAGATGAATCATACACCGTCTCACACATATCTGATTTAAATCATGAGATTTGAGACATTCGATCTGATGATATTTTGATGAGATCTTGGAATTGAGTAGATGCTATAATTAATTAAAACATTTGGGAATGTTGGGATGTGGTAAATGTATTTTGCATGTCATGGATGTGAATCTTTTGGATCAGAGGAAAGACCATGGTAGACTAAAAAACTGCACTAAAAGATATCAGACACCAATCCCCAGAACTTATGAATGTTGCCTTATTTGGAAAAAGGGTCTTTGCATATATGATTGAGTTAAAGATTCTGGGGAGATGGAGAGGTTATCCTGAATTATCTGGGTGAGCCCTAAATGCAATCACAAGTGTCCTCATAAGAGAGAAGCAGAGTGAGATTATACAGAGACACACAGAAGACTTGAAACTGTGACCATGGAGGCAGAGACTGGAGTGATGTGGCCACAAGCCAAGGAATGTTGGCAGCCACCAGAAACTGGAAGAAATTTGAATAGATTCTCTCTAGCCTTTGGAGGATGTGTGACCCTTTTCAACAGCTTGACTTTAGCCCAGCGATACTGATTTCAGACTTCTGGCTACCAGAATTGTGAAAGAATAAATCTCTGTTATTTTAAGCCACTCAAGAAACCAACACACTTCTACATGTTTCTCTCATCCTCTTGCATTCTGTCACTGTGCTTCTTTTTGTGAAATTTCAGAAGGCAGAAGCAGAATAGGAAAAAGCCAGGGCTTTTATAAGTTTACATTTGCATATGATTTGCTGACAGCCTACAACTGGTAAAAGAAAGTCACATGACTGGTTGGCCCAGAGTCCAGATACGGTACTGCAAGTTTGCACAACAAAGGATGTGGATGCAGGGGGTGGGGGGGAAAGGAAGCGTCAGGAACGTTTTGCAATCTGCCATCCATAAGTTTATTTTCTCTCAATTTGATTATTACCTTTGATTCTATCTTTGAGACATCCGATTCATTTTCAGGTGTTGCCTTTCTTTTAATAAAATATTTATTTATTTATTAATTTATTTGAGATAGAGAGAGAGAGTGCACAGAGGTGTGAGCCTCTGGTGGGGAGCGGGCAGAGGGAGAGACGCTGCAAGCAGACTCCCAGCTGAGCCCAAAGCCTGAAACGGGGCTCCGTCTCATGACCCATGAGATCATGACTTGAACTGAAAACGATAGATGGATGTTTAACCAACTGAGCCACCCAAATACCACAGGTGTTGCCCTTTCTTAGTGCTTAGGTGTTATGTTTTACTAGTGTGGTATAATTGTATTTTTATTATTAAAACAACTATCTCAAAAATTTTATTTAACAGGTCCTCACTAGACTGTAATCTCAGTGGCAACAAGCATGCAATTCTGTCATCTTTGTATTTCTAGTAACTAATGCAGAACTTTAGACATAGTGTATGCACAGAATATGCTAGTTGAATTAATATACAAATTATACTGTTACAATAGACATTCTGCCAATGCACTAAAAAATGTGTTAATTTTTTACTTCAAGGAATTTGTAATAAATATGATTCTTCTTTGCAAATAAATTTATGTACTTTTATTTTCATGTCATAAATTATGAGTAGAATTAAAAATTGAAGTTGATTATTTTAACTATAAAGCATTTTGGTAAGGCAGCACTAATTGCCATATGATCATATTCCAACTTGCTGGACAGAAATTATTAAAATTAAAATTTTCTTCACTGTTGATATTTTCTATCATTCTCCTAGTTTTCCAAGAAACTTTAGGAAACAGGTTGAAAACACTACAAAGTTATTTTTGCCCACATATACCTATTTAAACATTTACCCGTTGTTGAAGGAATATATTCAATTACCTGATGCCCATGTTTATTGATAATCATTATGTTTTAAATGGTTTGATTTCATTTCAACCCTTTTAATAACTGGAATGGTGTAGAAAGGGTGAGCCTTACTCTATCTTTTCTTTTTTTTTCCCCCTTTGGCTCTACACAAAGTGAATAGAAATATTTTAAAAGTGACCTTAACTTTAACCAGAAACACAGGGGAAAAAAACTGAATGCTAGAAAATGTAATTAAAGTTCCAAGGACACACACACACACAAACACACACAGAGAGTCACCTTCCTATTCATTTTATTTTATATTATTTCTTGTTGATGTTAATTTTTATCCTTTTTCTGATACTGATACTTTTCTGATACTTTTTAAAATTGTAATGATAATAAACGTGTCGATTCCAGCAATTTCACCTTCTTTATATTTGTTTTTAATTTGATATTTATGAAAAAAAAAGTAGTAGTTAATATTGGCTAGAAAAATATTTTAGACACATTCCCCATCAGGTTCCCCCAAACAGCTGTGCCCCTACACTTTCATCCAAAACCCTTTGTCAAGATCTGGGCCTTTGCAGAGATCAGGGCGCCAGCACTGAGGGCCTGTGCCAAACTGTGGGGAAGTTGCCTAATGCTGATTCAGATCCAGTTGGAATTGTATTTAAAAACTCCAAATTCAGTACATTTTTATTTTAAGAAGAAAACCACGTATGCCTGTCCTCTTTTCTTCATAATATTGCTTTTGAAATGATATGAACTGTATAAATAAGAACCACAAAATGAGTGTCCTTACTGAAATCATGTTTGCCATTTTGCAGCTTCCAGACCACAGAAATCTTATAATCCATCCATTCAAACATAATTATTTATCAAACTTTTTCTGGCAAAAGACTATAGTACATAGTGGCTTAATTTGCATGCATGCAAGCAATACAAACATTCTGAGTTATTGAACACCTATTAGCAGAGTGGAAATCACTGATTTCAGTTATACTGGTCAAAGTAGTGGTCTATATAGATGTAGTTTCTATGGGAGCAGAGGTAAGTATTAGAATAAAGTTTAATAAATTAAATCGCATAGTATAATAGATCTTTTGCTTTCCTAAATAAATTCGAAGAGATCACAATAAACTATGAAAATCAACAACAACAAAGAAATGCTGTGGTTGCCTTAAAAAAAGCGTTTCATCTTGAAATAATTAAAAGAAAATCTTATTTACAGTCATTAATATAGCAATGTCATCATAGTTTCCTTAGGAAAATGAACAAACTATAAAAATAAGACAGACATTTATCACAAAAAGTATATTATCTGTAGCCTGATCTTATCACCTAGAAAAAAATAAAATAGAAAACATTAATTGAAATGATACTTCAAAAGTTGAAAAAGCTAACCATGAAGAAAATAGAAAATCAAAACATAAATTTGATTTTCTCGTAAGCATGAAATGTTTCAGTACTGAAAAATACAAAATATTATATTACATACATTGTGCCATGTTAGCTACTGGTGCTCTGTTATGATAAAAGAAAGAAATTGTTATAGAGATATGCACCTCTTCCTTTGCCCTCAGTGGACACTTATTGAATTTTCCCTATTTTGAAGTTTTCACAGTCCTTTTCAGGACAACATTGTGATATCAGTTTTTAAAAATATTTCTGTTTATGAAAATTGTGTAGAACAGTAATTATCTCACAGGATTAATATAAATAAAGCACTAGCACATTTTGTGGTTCAGAGTAAATGTTGAATAAATCATTAATTATTGTTTATTATTTTAAAATTATTATTGAATTTCACTAAAATGAATGTTTACTTTCACTAGTTAAATCAATTACAGTGTGATATTAATTTGTGATAAGTGTACACAGATCACCAGTGGAAATCTAACTAGGTTGCTTTAATTGTGCTCAAATTCACAGATAAAGTGGGAACTTGGAAGGTTTTCTTATACTAACTGAAAATTTAAAATTTCATGTATACATTTATAATCACATATCCTCTTTATTTTCCTTTTACTGGTGTTTTGCAATAATGATTTGCAATCAGCAAAAATGCATCATTACGTGGATATTAGGAATGGCAATTTTTGAGTCAGTATTTTTAATAATTAGGTCTAGGTTTTGTAGAACCCCTTTAGAAATTCAGTTCAGAGAATTTAATTTTGATTTGGGAGATAGTCATGGTACCATAAGTTGACCATTTTTCTTGGTTAAAGAGCAAAAATCCTATATCTTCAATAAAGATATCAATTTATGAATACATAGATATACACAACATGCACATGCTCATATTAATTTGTTTGCAAATAAAACTACTTCTATTCTATATCTTCTATTTCATATGTTACATTATGTAATAATAGAAATAGCATACAAAAATCTTGCAGCATCTCCTTTTAAAATACAAGGCAAATTTAAGAATAAGTAACTTATTTTTAACACGTGTTTAGGCAACACCTGAGATAGAAAGAAAATTATAGTTATAAATAAAATAAATCTCTGAGCAGGTATTTTATGATGCTAAGATTTTTTTTTTTTCTAACAATGTTCCAGAATGACAGGTCCTCCGGAAAGTACACTGATGAAGTCGGTAACATTCCTTGCTGACCACATTGCAAATCTCCCTCAGTTGTATCCAGGGTCCCAATAGCTTCTACTAATATTAAATAAGAACTATATTTACCACACATCAAAGAGTTTACTAAATTTAGGGCCAGCTAGGGGCCAATGAAATTATTATTTTGTAGCCTAGTAACATACTCAAAATTAAATGCTAAGGACAAAATTTCATAAGATAAATAAATAATAGGCAGAATAAGAGAAGCATACAGAGAATCACTCTAAAATAATTTTATGATCTTGTGTCTCCAGAGACTCTTTAAACTCTCAGTGGTCCTAAAGGAGAGATTCTTCCAACTTTTACTTTAGTTCTCCCTCAGCTTGAAATGCAGAGCTGAATTATGATGTGCAATGGCATTATCTGTGAATATCCTAAATCAGAAGATAGAGAAAAGAGAAAGAGAAAATTGGTAATTCCATCAACTTTAGGAAGAAATAAAGAATTGTTTGAAAGCAGCTGGCAAGAGAAAACTCAAGTCACCTTCTGAGAAAGAAAGTTAACTGTCATGAGTATTTGATGTGTGACTGAAATAGGGAGAAGAGGCAGAAACAAAACTGGAGGGATTTTTCTACTTAATAGAATATCTGCTGTCATCCTAACTAATCAAAGTATTTGGGGAAATGGATGGTTTAGTAGTTATTCAAATGAATTAATACCAAGAAGAAAACCACCAAATGTTTGATTGCTGGGCAATCTAGAGAGATATTGACAAAAAGAAGGTTATTTATTTATTTGGGTTCTTTTAGATGATAGAAAAGGGCACTTTTATTGTAGTTACAAAGTGTGTTGAAGCAGTTCTTACAACATAATCTCTAAGAACACACAAAAATGTAGACAATAGAACTCCATTAGAAGAAATTATACACTATTTGCATATTAATTTATGTAACAATCATACTGCTTTAAAATACAGTATCTTAAATGTAGAAACATTTATGCAATGTTTGTGGAAAAAAATGACACTTACCTGGCTTAACATCATACCATAATGAAAGTATGTCTCTTCTAAATAACAATGATCTAAGCACATATTCTAATTAAGTTTTTGAAATTAGGAAAAATTTTAAATGTATAATGAATGATTGTATGAGCTAATACAAATATTTAATACATCTTATAGTGCTTAAACTGAGAGTTTTCATAATGCCCAGATGTTTTGGGGTGCACAGTCACTTATTTTTAAAGGCAGCTGTCCTACTATGTTAAATCACAATATTTCTTTTTTATTTTATTTATTTATTTTATTTTATTTTATTATTATATTATGTTAGTCACCATACAGTACATCCCCGGATTCCATGCAAAGTTCGATGCTTCATTAGTTGCGTATAACACCCAGTGCACCATGCAATACGTGCCCTCCTTACTACCCATCACCAGGCTATCCCATTCCCCCACTCCCCTCCCCTCTGAAGTCTTCAGTTTGCTTTTCATAGTCCATAGTCTCTCATGTTTCATTCCCCCTTCTGATT
>NC_048218.1:34464500-34468723 GCF_002007445.2 Ailuropoda melanoleuca
ATTTCTGCTCTAATCTTGGTCAACTCCTTCCTTGTCAGTGGGTTAGGCCTGTCCCTCTGTTGCTGTTCCAGTTTCTTGAGGTGAGAATATAGAAACTGCATTTTAGATTTTTCTATTCTTTTGAGTGAGGCTTGGATGGCTATGTATTTCCCCCTTAGGACTGCCTTTGCAGTATCCCATAGGTTTTGGACCGTTGTGTATTCATTCTCGTTGGTCTCCATAAATTGTTTAATTTGTTTTTTGATTTCCTGGTTTATCGAGTCATTCTTGAGCAGGATGGTTCTTAGCCTCCAAGTGTTTGAGTTTCTTCCAGGTTTTTCCTTGTGGTTGAGTTCCAATTTCAGAGCGTTGTGGTCTGAGAATATGCAGGGGATAATTTCAATCTTTTGGTATTGGCTGAGACCTGTTTTGTGTCCCAGAGCATGATCTATTCTTGAGAATGTTCCATGGGCATTTGAATAGAATGAGTATTCTTTGGTTCTGGGGTGTAGTGTTCTATATATATCTATGAGGTCCAACTCGTCGAGTATGGCATTCAAAGCCTTTGATTCTTTGCTTAGTTTTTGCCAGGGTGTTCTGTCTATTTCTGATAGTGGGGTGTTGAGGTCCCCTACTATTACTGTGTTCTTATCTATATGTCTCTTTATTTTGGTTAAGAGTTGGCTTGTGTATCTTGCTGCTCCCCTGTTGGGGGCATATATATTAATAATTGTCATATCCACTTGTTGAATACTTCCTTTAAGAATAATATAGTGCCCTTCTGTATCTCTCTCTATGGCCTCTAGTTTAAAATCCAGTCTATCTGATATGAGAATTGCTACTCCAGCTTTCTTTTGAGGTCCATTTGCGTGGAAGATGGTACTCCATCCCCTTACTCTAAGTCTGAATGCATCTTTGGGTTCAAAATGAGTCTCTTGTAGACAGCAAATGGATGGGTCATGTCTTTTTATCCAATCTGCAACCCTGTGGCGTTTTATGGGAGAGTTTAAGCCATTTAGATTGATAGAGATTATTGACAGATATGATTTTAATGATGCCATTTCTCTTTAAAGTCTTTGTATCGGTTGTGACTTGCTGCTCTGTATCACTCTTGGGGCCTTTTTACCTTTATAGAGCCCCCCTTAATATCTCCTGTAGGGCTGGTTTCGTGGTTACGAAATTGGTTAATGATTGGCGATTTTGGAACGTCTTTATTTCTCCATCAATTCTGAATGACAGCTTTGCTGGATAAAGGATCCTTGGCTGCATGTTTTTCTCTGAAAGAGCTTTAAAAATGCCCCCCCAAGCCTTTCTCTCATTCCAGGTCTCTGTAGACAGGTCTGACGTAATCCTGATACCTTTGCCTTGGTACGTGAGAAATTTCTTTGCCCTGGCCGCTTTCAATACTGTATCCTTGGATCTAATATTTGCGAATTGCACTATGACATGCCGTGGCGTAGGTTTGTCCTGGTTGAGCTTGGATGGGGTCCTCTCTGCCTCTTGGACACGAATGCTTGTTTCCCTTGCTAGATTAGGGAAGTTTTCAGCTACAATTTGTTCAAATATCTCTTCTAGACCTCTGTTTTTCTCCACCCCTTCAGGGATGCCGATGATTCTGACATTGGATCGTTTCATAGAGTCAGTAATCTCCCGTAATCTACATTCGTGGGCGTGGATTTTTTTAAGACCAGCTTCTATTTTCGTTTTTTCTTCTACTAACCCATCCTCCAATTCGCTAACGCGTTCCTCTGCCTCGGTGACCCTGGCCGTCAGAGCCTCTAGTTTTGACTGTATTTGGCCCACTGAGTTTTTAATTTCTGTCAGATTCGCTCTCATTTCTGCCCTTAGGGATTCTATATTCTCAGCAACGCTTTCTCTGATGCTTTTTTCAAGTTTACTCATCATCTTGACCATTGTTGCTCTGAATTCCATTTCTGATAATTGGGATACATCCATATGTATTAATTCTGTGGCCGAGGCCAATTCTGTGGCAGAGGCCACAGACTCATTATCTTTTCTTTGCTGGGGGGGACTTCTCCTTCTCGTCATTCTGATGAAGAGAGATTGCAGGGTTGTCCAGAGCCCAAGTGTTGACTGGGACCCAGGCCGTGCGCCCTTGTTTTATAGAGATCTTAGGGATGTGGGCTTCTTCCTTAAAGAGTTTATTTATTTATTTGAGAGAGAGAGAGACAGTCAGCAAGAAAGGGAACCCAAGCAGGGGAGTGGAAGAGGAAGAAGCAGGCTCCCGGTAGGGAAGCCCAATGAGGGACTCCTTTCCGGAACGTTGTAAACACACCCTAATCCGAAGACAGGTGCTTGGTGACTGCGCCACTCAGGCGCTCCGGGTTGTGGGCTTCTTGATTTTTCAGCCTGCCTTCTGGGGGAGGGGCCTGCCTGCAGGTACTCAGAAAACCCTGTTTGGGTAGAGTCTCTGTGTCCCTTGCGAGGGGGGATGGGGATGGGCACCCTGTGAGCCGGTATTTCCGGGCTTTTGTTCTCTGGCGGCTTTCCCTGGTGGTTTGCTATGCCTCTTCTGAGAGTCAGAGCAGCAGCGGCTGAAATTCAGCTTCTGTCTCAGAACAGCGGGATCGCAGATCGTTCTTCACTGGTGTTCTGGCCACTTTAACTCTGTTTCTGTTGGTGCGCTCAACCCTGCAGCATCCCAGTCTGTGCGCCCCACACCCAGCGTCCCAGCCCTCACTTCCAGGCGCATCTCTGTCCTTTGTGTTTCCAACCCCGCCAGCCACCAGTCGCCAGCTGCCCCACGCGGGCTCCCGGAGCCCCCGGTCTCCATCTGGTGTCTCGCGGGTGCTGACCGTGAGTCCACCTGCTCCCCCGTGCAGGTGGCCCTCCAGCCGCCAGCCACCAGCCGCCCCGTGCACACTCCCGGAGCTCCCGGTCTCAGCTTGAATTCACACCGGAGCTCCGGNCACACCGGAGCTCTGGAGCTCCGTGAGATGCTTGGTGGTGCACGCTCCCGGCTCACGGACTCAGTCTGCTGTTTCCAGGGTGCGGGTCCGCGGTCGCCCGCTCCCTAGTGCAGGTGGCCCGCCAGCCGCCAGCCGCCCCGTGCGTGCTCCCAGAGCTCCCATTCTCAGTCTGCTGTCTCAAGCGTGCGGGTCCGCAGTCCGTCCGCTCCCCAGTGCAGGTGGCTACCGCTTCCCAGCGCCCTGACATGGCAGCTCCCTCCCCCTTCTGTTTATCTTCCGATATCTGTGCGCAGTTTCACGGCTCCCTGCTTCGTACCTCGATACTCAGCGCTGGAGATGTTCATTTGTAGAGATCCAGATGTATCTTCCTGCGTCTCAGGCTGATTCCGTGGATGTTCCTGCTGGTCTGGTACCTATCCAGCTCAACTCAGGGGACCGGCTGAAAAAGGGGTCCCCTACTCCTCTGCCATCTTAACTCTCCTCCAATATTTCTTTTTTAATATAAGCTAGCCCCAACAGACATTATCCACTTAGAAGCACAAATGAGCAAACCACATATATTTTTTTAATATTTTATTTGTTTATTTGACAGAGAGAGAGATAGCCAGAGAGAGAGGGAACACAAGCAGGGGGAGTGGGAGAGGAAGAAGCAGGCTCCCAGCAGAGGAGCCTGATGTGGTGCTCAATCCCAGAACACCGGGATCACGCCCTGAGCTGAAGGCAGATGCTTAACGACTGCGCCACCCAGGAGCCCCCTAAACCACATATTTTTACAATCACATCACTGTTGAGGCTCCTGGGTGACTCGGCTGATTGAGCAGCCAACTCTTGGTTTTGGCTCAGGTCATGATCTTGCAGTCATGGGATTGAGCCTCACAATGGGCTCTGCGCTCAGTGCAGCCGCTTTAGATGCTCTCCCCCCCTCCCTCTCTCTCTACCCAGCTCATGCTCTCTATCTCTCAAATAAATAAACAAAATCTTTAAAACAAGATGTATCACTGTTGATAGCCCATCAATATGAAATGGTTTCACTGTAATGTGCAGAAGTAGCATGCAAATATTTAATATTAAAGCCTCTTTTTAATAATTGCTGGTGGTTACTTAGTTCCAATATCATTATAGTAGAAAGCAATATTTCTTGCTTTCTCTTTTGCTAGGCATAAGGGATGATTACACTTGTCTGTCCTTTGTAGTTTAGTGTAGTTATATGACTTACTTTATGGTCAATGAAAAATAAACCAATGAAAAGTAAATCAATTCTTGGAAGAAATACATAAGAATTAATAGGATATTCTCCAGTCTCTCTTTTTTTGT
>NC_048218.1:34468823-34529235 GCF_002007445.2 Ailuropoda melanoleuca
TCTTTTAATTTATTCTTGATTGTATTTATGTTTAAGCAGTTTGTCATTTGCATGATTTAATCAGAATTTGTGTTCCATTAGAAAATGTCATGGTTTAGGCTTTATCTCATATAACCACTTTTTTAAAAAGTAATTAGACTAAACTAAATCTATACTTATTTTTTGCTCCATGCTTATTCTCATAATATTACAAATCTGGTGTGAACTGTTAAGTGATTTACAAATATGTTTGTAAAATATATGCGCATTTTGTTATTTTTCATGTTACACATCTAGGCAATATTCTGATGTGAAACTTTCTAGAATACCTGTTGAGCTCTTTGAGAATACACAGGAATCCTTAGAAATCATGGGGGATAAAACATTTATTGAAAACCAATATGAGGTCACCTGGGTGGCTCAGCCCATTAAGTCTCTGCCTTCAGCTCAGGTCATGATCCCAGGGCCCTGGGATGAAGCCCTGCATCAGGCTCCCTGCTCCTCTGGGAGCCTGCTTCTCCCTCTCCCTCTGCCTTCCACTTGCTCCCCCTGCTTGTGTTCTCCCTCTGTCAAATAAATAAATAAAATCTTTAAAAAAAAAAGGAAAGAAAACCAATATGTTAATGTATTCATAGTTTCATGCCTATTCAATAAATCTCAATGAAAGTGGATTTTTACAAAGTTTACAGTAGTATTAAACCATAGTAAGTAACATAATAAAAAGGTAGAAAATACTTTTACTATGACAACATATTACTTGCAATTTCCTAATTAAGTAGTACATTTGATAACAACCATGGAAATAAAGTGGTGAGATGGAAAGGATCTTGAAATTGGTGTGTGGGGATCCGGGTTCTAGGAAAACTCTGTCACTAATGATTTCAATGAACCTGAGTTGAGCAAGAGATTTAATCTTATAGGTTCTTTATCTTTAAAGATCTGTTAAATAATTTCTTGGATAATTTCTCTCTTATTATGGGCTGAATTGTGTTTCCTCAAAATTCATATGTCAATGCCCAAATCCTCAGTACCTCACAAGTGACTATATTTGGAGATAAGAGGATTGAAAGCAGTAACTCAGAACATTCATTAGAGTGGTCCCTAATCCAATACACCTAGGGTCTTTATGAAACAAGATTAGGAGACAGAGAGAGAGAGAGACCAGACACATGTATGCACAGAAACAAGCATGTTAACACACAGTAAGAAGGCAACATCCGTAAGCAAAAGAACGAGGACTCAGGAGAAATTAAACCTTCTGACACCTTGATCTTGTAGCTCTACCCTCCAGAACTGTGAGAAAATAAATTTCTCTTTTTAAAGCACCCAGTTTGTGGAATTTTGTTATCTCAATGCTAGAAAATTAATATATCTCTCTTGGGCCCTAGAAATATGTCATCAAATACCCTTTGATCTATACTTATTAATTGTATTTGAGAATAGAAGATGACATAATGCAGGTTCATTTTAGTGGGAATTCATATGCTCAGACTCACCACACAGGAATGGTAGAGAGAGGGAGTGATCTTGGTCCAAATACTATATACTCTCATTTTCTTACAAAGTTTTTGGAGATTTTCTTAAATAGGTAATTGTTTATTTTCTGTTTGTTCTTGGAATTATTACCAGAGATATTAAAAGTTGCTTTATTTTCATTTTCATCAGTTTTACTCTGAAGCAGGTCAGCAGAAATCCTCCCACTGTTCTGTCACAGGTCAATCTCTTCTTAATATGTTTTGCTTTTTATTTTCTAACTGAATTTAGTTGTGCCTTTTTTCATTAGTTTTCAAAAATGTACTTGCTTTAAAGATCTAATAAGTAAAGTGACTAACCAATAATGTGAGATATAACTCTCAGCATGGCATTTTTTTAAAGCAGTATTTTTATAGAAATCTTATTGATCACATAATATTACAAGAATGTCAGATATAATGATGTATACAATCTTACTTTAAATATTTCATCTTCTTATGAATGTAGTTAAATTTTATTTACTATAAGACTTTAAAATATATTTTCCTAACAATATTTATTTAAAGACATAGTTGTATATGAAAATATACATTTACATGTGCTGTTATATATCAATATAACATACCATATATATCATTATGTTAAAAAGAAAGCTTACTTACATAAGACAATAATTTAATAATTCTTTTCAACAAAATCTCAGCTAATTATGAGTTTTAAATCAAAACATTATCCTGAAACATTATCATTTTGTTAAATACTCTTGATTGAGCTAATATTTTAAAATAGAAGCTTGACTTATTTTTATGATTTTTCCAAGATCAGAAAAATTGTATGCTTATTATTCAAAAGTCAGTAGAATAAGTCCATAATTCCTAAAAGATGACTTTGTTCTCATATGGAAAAAATAATAAAATTATCTTTAAAATTAAGCTAACAATTATATAAATAATTGTGTAAATATACTAGGGAAATTGATTTTAGCAAGTTTTTTCATTGAATCAAGACGATAGGGATATTCATGTATATTTTTGGGTTTTTTTCAAGTTTTTATTTTGTATTTGTCTTTGACTGACTTACATAGCGCAATACACTCTGTCTCCACCCATAGTGTTGCAAATGGGAAGATTCCATTCTTTTTGATGGCTGAGTAATATTTCATTGCATCGTATATGTGTGTGTGTGCACGCGCGCACACGCGCATGTGTATCCGTTCATCAATGGATGGACATTTGGGCTCTTTCCATGATTTGGCTATTGTTGATAATGCTGCTATAAGCTTCTAATTTCAAGATAGTCTGTTAAAAAATAAAGCTTATTAACAGTATTTCAAAATTTACAATATATATGAAGTAGTCTTTAGAAAGTTATTAGTAAAAACAGAAATCTCTAAAACTTTATCAACTAGGTCACACCACATATATTTTGCAACCCTTTCTAAAGAGATTGCATTTATCTTCTGATTCTTGTAAAAGCCCATCTAAAGTCAATTTAATCTGGACATTAGGAGAATTTTGTTTCATTGTCTTGACAGAAGAAATTTCTGAAAAGATCTATAGAAAGCATTTTATCTTCTACTTTTATTTGGCAAAATGTTGTCTCCTATGTGAAATAAAAGTCAATGTCTTTACGTGCAAGTTTTTTATATTATGTGCTCTCTAAGANAGCATTTTATCTTCTACTTTTATTTGGCAAAATGTTGTCTCCTATGTGAAATAAAAGTCAATGTCTTTACGTACAAATTTTTTATATTATGTGCTCGCTAAGATNATATTATGTGCTCTCTAAGATTTTTTTAATGAGTGCATGGACCTAAAGTAAAATCAAGCAAACAACTACAACAATAGCAGCAACAACAAGTATCTATTCCCAGGCAGGTACAGAAACACATTTGGCTTATAATTTCTTCACTGAAATCACCTCATACAGTGTAACTACAATATTTCTCTAAGAAATAGATTTGTGGAAGACTTCTAGAGTGCTATATCTTAATCTTAACACATTTACTAGAAAAACAGCTTAATATTATAAATAAGTTACTTTTCAGTATAATGATAATCAAATTTTTTTAAAAAAGCATATGTACCAAGCTTATTTTACGAAGCCAGCATTTGGAATTACCTTAATTCCAAAACCAGACAAAGACTCCACTAAAAAGGAGATTTGCAGGCAATATCCCTGATGAAGATGGATACAAAAATTCTCTACAAGATACTAGCAAATCAAATTCAACACTACATCAAAAGAATTATTCACCACTATCAAGTGGGATTTATTCCTGGGCTGTAGGGGTGGTTCAATATTCACAAATCAATCAATGTGATATACCACATTAATAAAAGAAAGGATAGGAACCATGTGATTCTGTCAATAGATTCATGCAGAAAATGCATTTGACAAAATACAGCATCCATTCTTGATATAACCCTCAACAAAGTAAGGATGGAGGGAACATCCCTCAACATCATAAAGGCCACATATCAAAGACCCACAGCTAATATCATCCTCAATGGGGGAAACCTGAGAGCTTCCCCACTAAGGTCAGGAATATGACCTTAGCAATCAGCAATCAGATGGGAAAAAAAAAGAAATAAAAGGCATTCAAATGGGCAAGGAAGATGTCAAACTTTCACTATTCCCAGATAACATGATACTCTGTAGAAAATTCAAAAGATTCCATCAAAAAATTGCTAGAACTTATACACAAATTCAGCAAAGTTGCAGGATATAAAATCAATGTACAGAAATCGGTTGCATTTCTATGCACAAATAATGAAGTAGTAGAAAGAGAAATCAAGGAATTGATCCCATTTACAAAAGCACCAAAAACTGTAAGATACCCTAGGAATAAACTTAACCAAAGAAGTAAAAGATCTGTACTTTGAAAACTATAGAACACTGATGAAAGATATTGAAGAGGACACAAAGAAATGGAAAGAGAGTCAATGCTCATGGATTGGAAGAACAAATATTGTTCAAACATCTATCCTACCCAAAGCAATCTACACATTTAATGAAATCCCTATCAACACACCACCAGAATTTTTCAGAGAGCTAGAAATACAATCCTAAAATTTGTATGGAACCATAAAAGACTCGAATAGTCAAAGCAATCTTGAAAAAGAAAAACAAACCCAAAGGCATCACCTTTCCAGACTTCAAGCTATATTACAAAGCTGTAGTCATCAAGACAGTATGGATCAATATGAAGGCACATAGATCAATGGAGCAGAAGAGAACACCCAGGAATTGAATCCACAACTATATGGTCAACTAATCTTCAACAAAGCAGGAAAGAATATCCAAAGGAAAAAAAAAGACAGTCACTTCAATAAATGGCATTGGGAAAACTGGACAGCAACATGCAGAAGAATGAAACTGGACCATTTTCTTATGCCATACACAAAAATAAATTAAAAAATGGATGAAAGACCTAAATGTGAGATAGGAAACCATCAAAATCCTAGAGGAGAACAGACAGCAACCTCTTTGACATCAGCCATAGCAACTTCTTACAAGGCATGTCTTCAGAGGTAAGGGAAACAAAAGCAAAAATGAACTATTGGGACTGCATCATGAAAAAACCTTCTGCAAAGAGAAGGAAACAATCAACAAAACTAAAGGTAGCCTATGGAATGGGAGAAGATATTTGCAAATGACATATCTGATAAAGGGTTTGTATCCAAAATCTATAAAGAAGTTATCAAATTCAACACCCCAAAACAAATAATCCAGTCAAGAAATGGGCAGAAGACATGAATAGACATTTTCCCAAAGAAGACATAGAGATGGCTAACAGACACATGAAAAGATGCTCAACATCACTTATCATAAGGGAAATGCAAATCAAAACTACAATGATATGTCACCTCACACCTGTCAGAATGGCTAACATTAACCACAGAAACAACAGATGTCAGTGAGGATGGGGATAAAGGCGAAACCTCTTGCACTGTTGGTGGGAATGCAAATTGGTGCAGCTACTTTTGAAAACAGTATGGAGGTTCCTCAAAAAGTTAAAAATAGAACTACCCTATGACCCAGCAGTTGCACTACTAGGTATTTACCCAAAGGATACAAAATACTGATTTGAAAGTGCACATGCACCCCAATGTTTATAGCAGCATTATCAACAATAGCAAAATTATGGAAAGAGCCCAAATGTCCATCCACTGATGAATGGATAAAGAGGAAGTGGTATAGATAGATAGATAGGTAGATAGATATAGATATAGATGATATAGATATAGGTATAGATATAATATATCTATGATGGAATATTATTCAGCCATCAAAAAGAATGAAATCTTGCCATTTGCAACAACATGGATGGAGATAGAGTGTATTGAGCTATGTAAAATAAGTCAGTTAAAGACAAATACAATATAATTTTACTCATGTGGGGACTTTAAGAAATTAAACAGTTGAATATAGAGGAAGGAAAAAGAAAGAGAGGGAAACAAGCCATAAGAGACCCTTAACCATAGAGAACAAACTGAGGGTTCATGGAGGAATGTGGGGGGGATGGACTAAATAGTTGATGGGTATTAAGAAGCATACTTGTGATGAGCACTGGGTATTTATTATATGTAAGTTATGAATCACTAAATTCTACCCTTGGAGCCAATATAACAGTATATGTTAAATAACTAGAACTTAAATTGAAAAAAAAAGCATATGCATCACTATATTAACTGATGAATTGAAATAAATGTTCTTTTAAAATTTTATTTTTTTAAATTTTTTTAAAGATTTTATTTATTCATTTGAGAGAGAGACAGCCAGCGAGAGATGGAACATAAGCAAGGGGAGTGGGAGAGGAAGAAGCAGGCTCCCAGAGGAGGAGCCCGATGCAGGGCTCGATCCCAGAACACCAAGATCATGCCCTGAGCCGAAGGCAGACACTTAACGACTGAGCCACCCAGGTGCCCCTAAATGTTCTTTTTTTAAAGATTTTATTTATTTGCTAGAGAGAGAGCACGTGTAGGGGTGAGAGGCAGTGGGATTTGGGACTTGAATACAGGACCCTGGAATCATGACCTGAGCTGAAGGCAGACACTTAACTGACTGAGCCACCCACGTATTCCTAAAATAAATGTTTTATAGAAGTTTATTTAATATCTATTTCTTTGACACTTGTAACCCATGAATAAAAAAATAACCCATCTTTATTATCATATGTAAATCAAATTTGATCCACCAACTTCAAGTAACTTAAAACTAACACAATAAACATCCTGGGTCAGGAAACCTACAATGTCAACAATGTTATCTTTTGTAGTGCTTTGGGGTAGCATGTAAAAATGCCGTGGTCTCAGAGGCAGTTCTATGATTAACAGGAAGAAAAATTAATACAGGCAAATATGCCTCATGGTAAAAACACAGAGTTTTGGTTTGTTTGTGGTGTGAGACTACACATGTGGAAAAGAAAATAGAAATTCCAAATGCAGAGACTGTGTTTGTGTTTCAATTTAAATCTCTTGCTTTTTTCCCCCTCCCATTCCATGTAGCATCTAATAGAAATGTAGTTCAGAGCCATATTTCTGACCAACGAATGCAAAAGACAAAGAGAAATTGTCCACTTATCACCCAAAGATAAATGTAAGATGGAAGAGAAACAAAGAAGAAAAAATGAAAAATAAAAAAATACTAGAATGAAAAAAAAAAAAAAACAAAGGAGAAAGGAAGTAAAGGAGGAAGAGACAGAAAAAGAATACAAAAAATGGATGATGATCCATCAATTGCACTATTAGGTATTTATCCAAAGAACACAAAATTACTAATAAACACCTCAGTGTTTATAGCAGTATTATCTACAATAGCCAAATTATGGAAATAGCCCAAGTTTCCATCATCTGATGAATGGATAAAGAAGAGGTGGTATATACATACAATGGAATATTAGCCATAAAAAAGAATGAAATCTTGCATCTGCAACAATGTGGAGGGACCTAGATAATATTATACTAAGAAAAATAAGTCAGAGAAAGACAAATACCATATGATTTTACTCATATGTGGACTTCAAGAAACAAAACAAAATGAACAAAGGGAAACAAAAAAGAGAGGCAAACCAAGAAACAGACTCTTAATTATAGAGAACTAACTGATGGTTACCAGAGGGGAAATGAGTGTGTAGATGGGTTAAGAAGGTGATAGGGATTAAGGAGGGCACTTGTGATGAGCACTGGGTGTTGTATGTTGAATTACTGTATTGTATACCTGAAGCTAATATTACACTGTATGTTAAGTAACTGGAATTTAAATAGAAACTTTAAAAAAAGGAATGAATCTGTGTTTATTTTTCTTTCTTTCTTTTCCTATTTTGGCTTTTCAAGTTAATTTGTAACAATCAATGTCTCTATAATTGACTGATACATGTTTTATTTCCCACAATAACCCCATAAGGCAGGTTATATTTTTATCACTGCTTCACAGGTAAGAAAACTGATACATGGTAAATATAAATAAAAGTCTCTGAAGTCAATTTCATTTAGCTAATTAGCATTNTATTACATGTTTTATTTCCCACAATAACCCCATAAGGCAGGTTATATTTTTATCACTGCTTCACAGGTAAGAAAACTGATACATGGTAAATATAAATAAAAGTCTCTGAAGTCAATTTCATTTAGCTAATTAGCATAAAAGCTAAGATTCAAATGCTGAAGTTTTGTTTCTCATAGGCCACATTCTTTTTTTTTGTTTTGTTTTTATTTAAATTCCAGTTAGTTAACATACAGTGTAATATTAGTCTCAAGCGTACAATTTAGTGATTCAACTTATATACAACATTTCACTTACATGTGCAATTTAGAAAGACAGAGAATGAGCTTAGAGAAAAAGAGAGAGAGAGAGGTAAACCACATTCTTAAATGGTATGCCACAGGCTTTTGAAACATTTTATCAGGAGGATGACAAGACCATATTTATGTTTTAGGAAGCAATCTAATTCTAGTGAAGAGAAAAACTTGAGGGGTAAAGAACTGACATAGACAGAAGAGTTACAATATTGTTGAGGGAATTTTGGCAGGTCTAGAGTGGATAAGTGGAGAGAAAGTGAAGAAGTACAATTAATATGGATTTAGATACTGATTAAACATTAGTGGAAAGAAAGGGGGAGTAGAGGGAATGTGGCTGGCCTCTTAAAATCCCTTAGGAAAATGTGTACATAGGATTACCATCTATTCATTGATTATTACTTGGTGGATATTTTCTCTGTTCCTCCCAAAATATGTGAACTTTGATTTAGTAAGGTGTTAGCTAGAGAAATGAATGTTCTTATCATCATAATTATTCTAGGAAGAAGAAATTTTAGAGTAATCAATTTTGAAGCTTCAGATTACAAAATATGCTAAAAATGTTATAAAAACTTGAATTTTAAATAATTTTGTAACAATTGCTTTCACTTGCTTGATTATATATTGTTCTTTTACATACATAAATAAAGATATTTTAAGGATAAATTAAGAGATATTTTCAAAACTTTTTATAATAATTGTTTTCTTATTTTTAATATATTTATTTTTAAATAGGATTGAAAGATGTTCATTTAAAAATAATTTTCATGATTCTAATTTATTTTAGTAGCCACTGATAACAATTTCAAATTTTAAGTTTAATAACAGGTCTTCTCCTTTTCTCAAGGAGATTTAAAGCCTGGTGTTTTGAGTTGAATTATATCCCTTCAAAATTCATTTGTTGAAGTCCTAACCCTGGGTACTGTAGAATGTGATCTTATTTGGAAATAAGGTTGTTGCAAATGTAATTAGTTAAGATGAGGTCATTAAGGTGTGCTGTAATGCTATATGACTAGTGTCCTTATGAAAAGGGGAAATTTGGAGATGGAGACACACACAAGGAGAAAACCACATGAAGATAAAGGCAGAAATTGGGCTGATACTTCTACAAGCCAAAGAACACAAAAGATTGCCAGCAAACCACCAGAAGGTGATAAGAGGCAAGGAACAGGTCCTTCTTCACAGCCAGCACAGGAACCAACCCTGTCAATACCTTAATTCCAGACTGCTAGCCTCCACAGCTGAGACAATACATTTCTCTTGTTTATTCTACAGAGTTTGTGGCACTTTGTTATGTCAGTCTTTGCTATTTATATATTAGCTAGATGAAATAGAATAGTATAACTCTAAGTTTCATACTGAATATGACAATGCTTTTCAAATGTTAAAAGTTAAAAATCTGAAACTACCTTGGGACAATCCATGATTATTAAAGCAGTTATAACTAGCTAGCCATGTGGCTTGAAGCAATAGCTTAACCCTTCTGGGTCTCAATTTCTTCATAAAGTATAATGTAGTCTTTGATGTAAATGATCTCTGTAGATCTTTCTAATTATAAATTCTGTAATTTATAGTATTTTTAGGGATCTTTACATGTTATGAAGTTAAATATACTCAGTAACCTATTTCAGTGCTTCTCAATCTGACGTGTATAAGAATTACTTGAAATTCTTGTCATAATGCAGATTCTAACTCACTAAATCTGGTGTGGTCCTGAGATTTTGCAATTCTAACAAGCTCCCAGGTGATACCCACGCTGCTGGTTCTGGACTATATTTGTGTAGCAAAGGGTTTTAACTTCCCCAGGGTTCTTAGATGAATTTTAACCTCTACCTTCATATAGGCTGTCATCATTAATGATATTAGTATTGAGATTTTTATCTTTTTAAAAAGCCTAGAATTGAAATTCCTTGGTCTACTTATTTATAATTATGCTAACAATAAAATAATGAATAATAAAAGTAACAATTGTTAATCACTTATTGACTGTTTATTATGTTCTAAGCAGAGTAACCTGGCTGGTTAGAGTTATTGTTGCTGCAGTGGCTGTGCTGGGATCCAACCGCATTTTAATTACAGGTCTTGCCTCTTGAATCACTGCATTGACAACCACCTTGCGTGCATGTGTGAGTGTACACATGTGTGCATGTATTCATACATGTTCATATGCATGTGTGTGTGTATAAGTATGTACTCTTCCTCTGAGACAATTTCAGATACCATGAACAATTTCAAAATTTAGGAGCTGTTATTTCTCAGTTGCTCATCTCTAACTTCAGTGAATTTGTTATGTGCATCTCTAACTTTTTCATTTCTTCTCTATTATGAATTTAGCCTCTGTTTCATGTTTTCTAATTTCCTCATAATTCCAGATTTACCAACCAGTCACCACAGTCAATTAAATTCTACTCTTTGTACCAATCATAAATTTCTAAATCCATTGGCCTCTCCACGCTAATCAGGCCAATCTATGTTTTACAGTCCATCCTCCCTAATCTCTCATCTGTTGTTGCCATGCTTTTATAGCAACCATTCCACAGAAGTCTCATAAAACACAGGTTCATTGAATCTATTTCAGATCCAGGTATCTTACTCATAAAAAGTATACAAATTATTCTGTTTACCTGTTAGTCATTTGAAAATTTTTACACTATTTTTGAGTAAAAGGCAGATCAGATAAATCAGTTAATAATACAGGACCCATGGATTATTTTTAAATACATGGAATATAAAGGGATATGTCCAAAATCTTGCACTTCATTTAAAAAATGAACTATATACATATGCCAGTGGGTAACAGTTTAACTATACTTTCACATCATTAAACCACACCTGGGATACCAAGTTCAATTATTATCACCATATATGTAGAAATTTAAACAAGACTATCAATTTTGAGTACAATAATGAAAATGAGTAAATTATACATTCAACAGCAAGGGTGAATCCCTTAAACATGAGATTGAACAAAGTAAGCAAGACAAAAACATTGCCGATACTATGTGATTGTTTTTATTTAATGTTCATAAGCAATCCAACTCACCTCTGTTTTTAGAAGTCAGGATGGCTGTTACCTTTGGAGGTATACTGGATGAGAGACGGTATATTTGCTACTTAAGTTTGTAAAATTTCATAGTTTCGTTCTTCAGTCTGATGTGCTTTTCTGTATGAATAAATGTTTAAATTAAAAGTATTTTCAAAAAAGGGGAGAATTTTACTATTACAAAAAGTAAGAAGTTGGTAAGTTTTGGTGTTAGCATGTTATTTTCTAAAAATTTTTAAATACTTTAATATTTCATGCAAAAATATTAAGCAAAACCATATTATATTTGCTTCATTTAGTCTTGTGTCACATTTGTCAATATAAAATTAAAGTTGATGAAAACAATATATAGTACAGGATTGAATAATCAGCTTTACATTGTACTAATTCCATTGGAAATAACTCCTACTCTTCTGACTGAGCATCACTGGACAAGGTCTGGTTGTTGTAGAACTTTGGACCCTTGGTGAATGTTTACGCTCAAGTAACTGCTGGTCCCATTCTCATCTTTCTCCTCTGAGTGACAGGATGCATTCTGGGTGCACTTGAGGATACAGCATTGTGCCCTTTTCTTGCGCTCAGAGACTGTTTGAATATTGCTTCATCGTTCTAAACTATCGTCTACTCTGTTGTCTTGTTTGCTGCTTATTCTCTTGTCACAAAAATCTTGGCTGCCACCACAACACAGCTACCTTTTATTTTTTTCTTCTTATCTTGTTCATTATCTGCAGCTTTCCTCTTGCTTTACACAAAAATTTATTCTCCTCCTCCTCCTCCTTCTTCTTCCTCTCTCTCTCTCTCCCCTCACTTCTTTCCTTCTGAATCTAAGTATTTTTTATCTCAATACAGAGAATTAATAAAATTTGGAACCCTGTGTGTGTGCATTGACTAAAATTGCAATATTAGCTCATATTTTGAAAAGTATGAAAGATATTCTGGTAAAATTAATAATTCAGCTAATGAGGTAATGATAAGTTGAGGGATACTCTGTAGATTGCAAAGGCAAGAACACATGCAGAGATTTAGTGCACAAGTCATTTATTTTTAATTAATTCCAGGCCTCAAATGAATCGGCCCCTCCAATCCTGTACTAACACAACTAGTGTAGAATCTTAAATTTATTTTAATAAATTGTGTTGAAAAGAAATATGTAATTACTAACTTTAGTTCTTCCTATACTATTCAGGAATCACAGAAATTCTGCTAGATAAATAGTGTGTTGCTTCTTTATTATTTAACTTAAATAATTTTTTTCAGGCAGTCTTAGAGCTTTTTTTCTATTCTACCTCATTGCTTGGTTTGATATTTAAATGTGACTATGTCTTAATAGCACATAGATTATGTCTCATATACAATAAAGGAATATTTATGTTTTTCTTGTCTATTACTATAATTCTTATTATGTAAATTGGAAAGCATTATTTTTGCTCTTATTATTAGATAGGNGGGGCAGAAGCAGGTGACAGATGATGACATGCCAACAGGCCTCACCTTGGGGAAGGCAGATGACCCCCTCCTGAAGGAAACCTGTGCTAACAATGCTTCCCCCTCCCAAGCAGGGATTCAAGTGGCTGAATTGCTGAAATAGCCCCACAACCCCATGAGCTCTGCCACCATCTCTCTTTCATGGCCTCCTGCCCGCTCTCCTGGTGTCTGGCACAAATCCACTGACACTGGCTTAGGTCTGGTCCCTTCAGCAGAAACCAGGCCTGGCCTCTGGTGTTGAGTGGGGCACCAATGCTAGATGCAGGGCACCCTTCCTGGGATAAGTACAGAGGTTTTTTTCCCCAGTGATTGTCATTATTTTAATTAATAAGCTAATGTTAACTAAAACAGTGCATATTGCTATCTTCAGGGGCAATAATCTAAAAGTAAGATCATTTCAGCCTTAGAACAAAATCCTATTGGGAGGCTGACAGAAGGATCTCGACTACATCAGGATTTTAAGTTTCAGGATTTTTGTCATTCAGGCATTTGATGGGGTCCCAGGGAATTATCTACACTCAAGCCACGCTCGCACTGGGCCAAATACACAAATTCCCCTTCCAAATGTAGGACTCTGGCTTGGCAGCGGTTGGGGTCCAGCCCTGTCAGCACCGGCATGCTTTAATGAAGCCACAGCCTTCCCTGCGTGCCCGGGGTCGGGCTGACAGAATGTGGCTAGGGCTACTTACGGGGGACACACTGCTGGATGGAGCCTCCCCGGAAGAGAGTGGGCGGCGTCTTCCTGCTGAGCCTCTTCAGTAGACGGTCACGTTCATTCATCCTGTAGGCAGATCAAACGCAGTCAGTCCCGGTTCATGTGCACACCTCTCAAAGGGCCTCACCCAGTGACTTGAGGTTGCAAAAATAAAACGGACAGGGGAAAAAGGCTTCCTCATGTCAGGAAAAATGTCCAGGTTGGCAAGCAGCTCTATTATGTACAGTAGATGCTATCTCGACACCTTGAGTGTGCTGCTCCCTCTTCTAAAAGGCGCTCTGTTTCCAGTCTGTCCTGTACAGAATGCCTCTCAAAGCTGCCTTCCTCTTAATTGAAGTGCACTACAAGTGCCCTTTCATACCAGGCACACCCTTGGCTTTCCAGAAGGCTTCTGCAAGAAGTGATCTGTTTCTAGGGTAAATGTCTTAAAACCTCCGTTCCACCTGCAGCCACCTCTTCCTGAGCCAATAAATTACCAAGGGCAAGAGCCTTGGGTCTCCAGCAAGAGACCGATTTCTTTCTGCACAACCTGACTGTTATTTTGAAACAGTTAAAATCAAGGTGAGTTTTCTTAGAAAACACAACGATTAGGAGCTCTTCTTGGCTTCCCTGAAATGGTTCCCTTCAAGTTTGCCACTACCGTAATGAAATATAGCACACAGCCGCTGTTTATTCCTATAAAGCAGAAAGGGAGTGGTTCAACATTCGCAAATCGATCAGTGTCTTAGATTTTATCCAGAAAGAAAAATTCAAAAATCATATGATTCTCTCAACAGATGCAGAAAGAGCATTTGACAAAATACAGCATCCTTTCCTGATTAAAACCATTCAGAGTGTAGGGATAGAGGGTACATTCCTCAATCTCATAAAAACCATCTATGAAAAGCCTACAGCAAATATCATTCTCAATGGGGAAAAGCTGGAAGCCTTTCCCTTAAAATCAGGAACACGACAAGGATGCCCACTCTCGCCACTATTATTCAACATAGTACTAGAAGTCCTTGCAACAGCAATCAGAAAACAAAAAGGGATCAAAGGTATCCAAATCGGCAAAGAAGAAGTCAAACTGTCTCTCTTTGCAGATGACATGATACTCTATATGGAAAACCCAAAGGAATCCACTCCCAAACTATTAGAAGTTATAGAACAATTCAGTAAGGTGGCAGGATACAAAATCAATGCCCAGAAATCAGTTGCATTTCTATACACGAATAACGAGACTGAAGAAAGAGAAATTAGGGAATCCATCCCATTTACAATAACACCAAAAACCATACGTTACCTTGGAATTAACTTAACCAGAGACGTAAAGGATCTATATTCTAGAAACTATAAATCACTCTTGAAAGGCATTGAAGAAGACAGAAAAAGATGGAAAAATATTCTATGCTCATGGATTGGAAGAATTAACATAGGGGATGTTAATTCTACCATGCTACCCAGAGCAATCTACACTTTCAATGCTACCCCTATCAAAATACCAATGACATTTTTCAAAGAACTGGAACGAATAGTCCTTAAATTTGAATGGAATCAGAAAAGGCCCCAAATCGCCAAGGAACCATTGAAAAGGAAAAACAAAGCAGGGGGCATCACAATGCCANGGGGCATCACAATGCCGGATTTCGAGCTGTACTACAAAGCTGTGATCACAAAGACAGCATGGTACTGGCACAAAAACAGACACATCGACCAATGGAACAGAATAGAGAACCCAGAAATGGACCCTCGGCTCTTTGGGCAACTAATCTTTGATAAAGCAGGAAAAAACATCCGGTGGAAAAAAGACAGTCTCTTCAATAAATGGTGCTGGGAAAATTGGACAGCTACATGCAAAAGAATGAAACTTGACCACTCTCTCACACCATACACAAAAATAAACTCCAAATGGATGAAAGACCTCAATGTGAGACAGGAATCCATCAAAATTCTAGAGGAGAACATAGGCAACAACTTCTATGACATCGGCCAGAGCAACCTTTTTCACGACACATCGCCAAAGGCAAGAGAAATAAAAAGATAAAATGAACTTGTGGGACTTCATCAAGATAAAAAGCTTCTGCACAGCCAAGTAAACAGTCAAAAACCTAAGAGGCAGCCCATGGAATGGGACNAAGGATGCTACAGATAAATGACTGGTATCCAAGATCTACAAAGAACTTCTCAAACTCAATACACGAGAAACAAACAAATCATGNAGAACTTCTCAAACTCAATACACGAGAAACAAATAAACAAATCATAAAATGGGCAGAAGATATGAACAGACACTTTTCCAATGAAGACATACAAATGGCTAACAGACACATGAAAAAATGTTCAAAATCATTAGCCATCAGGGAAATTCAAATCAAAACCACACTAAGATACCACCTTATGCCAGTTAGAATGGCAAAAATTGACAAGGCAAGGAACAATTGCTGGAGAGGAGGATGTGGAGAAAGGGGATCCCTCCTACATTGTTGGTGGGAATGCAAGTTGGTACAGCCACTCTGGAAAACAGTGTGGAGGTCCCTTAAAAAGTTAAAAATTGAACTACCCTATGACCCAGCCATTGCACTACTGGGTGTTTNACAGACGTAGTGAAGAGAAGGGCCATATGCACCCCAATGTTCATAGCAGCATTGTCCACAATAGCTAAGTTGTGGAAGGATCCAAGATGCCCTTCAACAGATGACTGGATGAAGAAACTGTGGTCCGNAAAAATGTTCAAAATCATTAGCCATCAGGGAAATTCAAATCAAAACCACACTGAGATACCACCTTACGCCAGTTAGAATGGCAAAGATAGACAAGGCAAGAAACAACAATTGTTGGAGAGGATGTGGAGAAAGGGGATCCCTCCTACATTGTTGGTGGGAATGCAAGTTGGTACAGCCACTCTGGAAAACAGTGTGGAGGTCCCTTAAAAAGTTAAAAATTGAACTACCCTATGACCCAGCCATTGCACTACTGGGTGTTTACCCCAAAGATACAGACGTAGTGAAGAGAAGGGCCATATGCACCCCAATGTTCATAGCAGCATTGTCCACAATAGCTAAGTTGTGGAAGGATCCAAGATGCCCTTCAACAGATGACTGGATGAAGAAACTGTGGTCCGTATATACAATGGAATATTACTCAGCTATCAGAAAGAACGAATTCTCAACATTTGCTGCAACATGGACGGCACTGGAGGAGATAATGCTAAGTGAAATAAGTCAAGCAGAGAAAGACAATTATCATATGATTTCTCTCATCTATGGAACATAAGAACTAGTAAGATCAGTCGGGGAAGAAAGGGACAAAGAAACGGGGGGTAATCAGAAGGAGGAATGAAGCATGAGAGACTGTGGACTCTGAGAAACAAACTGAGGGCTTCAGAGGGGAGGGGGTTTGGGGGAATGGGATAGGCTGGTGATGGGTAGTAAGGAGGGTACGTATTGCATGGTACACTTGGTGTTATACANAACAAACTGAGGGCTTCAGAGGGGAGGGGGGTTGGGGGAATGGGATAGGCTGGTGATGGGTAGTAAGGAGGGTACGTATTGCATGGTACACTTGGTGGTATACACAACTAATGAATCATTGAACTTTACATCAGAAACCAGGGATGTACTGTATGGTGACTAAATAATATAATAAAAAAAATTAAAAAAAAGTGNAATGAATCATTGAACTTAACATCAGAAACCAGGGATGTACTGTATGGTGACTAACATAATATAATAAAAAAAATTTAAAAAAAGTAAAGGGTAAAGATTTGTTGATGACACAGAAAAAAGGAGTGCATATTGCAAAAGTACGGTTTTGAATGTAGAAGTAAGGGTAGAATGAAGAACAGATAAGTTTCTGAGGCAGAAGAGTCATTTCTGTTTAGCAGGTAGACTTTAGAAAGGAGTGAAAGTAACAGTATACAAAGAATGTTTTTACCCTTTTATCTGAAGTTTCAGCCTTTTCTTTTTTTAAAGTTTTTTTTTTAATTTTTTTTTATTTTAGAGAGAGAGTGAGCCCACAAGCAGGGGGAAGGGCAGAGGGAGAGAATCTCAAGCACACTCCCTGCTGTGCATGAGTCTGACTCAGGGCTCCATCTCACTATCCTGAGATCATGACCTGAGCTGAAATCAAGAGTTGGCCACTTAACCGACTGAGCCACCCAGGTACCCCCAGCCTTTTGTTTTAATATGGCTCTAATCTACTTTCTAAGCTTTAGCAAATTTAGATCTCACTCTAACATTTTATTTTATTTTTATATTTTTTCACTCTTACATTTTTATTATGACATTTCCTTCCTCAAGAATGTCCATTTGGATCATCTGTTATATTTCTTCTTGTATCCATTACTTTTGGTCTATATCTGATAACATATTCATCAGTGTTTCTGAAACTGCAGCCATCAATCTTTATTCATACTTTATAGATTTGATGGATGTTCTAAAATGTGAGCTTGTTAAGAGGAAAGCTTTTTTTCCATCATTTTCTCCAATACTTCAGAATCCACAATGATCAAATAAATGACTGAATATTCAAATGTTTATTATAGTTAAGTTGACTATAACATCAACTAAAATAGCATACCTATCTACTTTAATATCATAAAAGAAACTCAATGTGAAATTGTTTATAGGTAGATAAATTAGTTATTAGAAAGCAGATGTAAAATTTTTTGGGAGAAATTCGTATTGCTGATACAAGTAGTCTAAGAAATTTGGCACAATAATTAAGATTCTGTGTGGTTGCAAAGAAAAGCACTCTACTTAAATTAGATATAAGATCAGAAATGGAACAAACCATAATTATTAATAACTATGTAATTTTTTAAATGGAAATTATTTTCATTTTAAAATGTTTTCATTGTAAGCAGTGACACTTGCTCATTGTTTAATAAAGGCCTAATAATGCTAAGTTTATATGTTAAGTGTATATATTTATATATACATATGATATACATATGGGTATATATGCTTATGAATGTAGGCTAAATTACGTCCCATCCCAAAGATTTCCAAACCCAAATCACTGGAACACGGTATTTACATGTCAAAGGGATTTTACATATGGAATTAAATTTGCAAATTAGCTGACCATTAAATAGGGAGGTTTTCTTGGATTATCCATGGCCTCTATGTAACCACAAGGGTCCTTAAAAGATGGAAGAGGTAGAGGAGTCAGACAGAGAGGCGCTGCAGAAGAGATGAAGCAGAAAGGGGGGTCAGTGAGATGTGAAGCATAACATCACCCAGGGAATGCAAGCAGCCTCTAGAAACTGAGAAGGAGCCCCAGGCAAAGGCCAACCAAGAAACAGGACGTCAGTTCTACAACTGCTTAGAACTGAATTCTGTCAATAATCCTCATTAACCTGAAAGCATATTCTCCCCCAGAGCCTCCAGAAAGGAACACAGCCCTGTGGACCCCTTGATTTCTGTCTTGGGAGACTGAGCTGAATCCTAGCTGAGCCCACTGGACTTCTAGAAATGTGAGATATTAATGAGTGCTGTTTAAGCCACTAAATTTGTGATCATTTGTTATGGCAGCAATAGAAAACAACTTCTGGATTTAGATCCAAATATTTTTATAGACTTTAAAAATAGAGTTAGAACATTCTTAATCTCTTTTTCTTATCAGGAAGTTTAAACTTCAGAGATTGCAGGCACCTATGACCTAGTTGGTCAGCCTACCTGATTATGGGCTTTGGAACATGGTGCACATATTTTTCAAATATGGAAAATATGAATCTAAACAGAATAAGTACTGCAAAGCTCTGACAGGATTGTTGAACATCATATAAAAAATGCTGACTATTTTGGAATTTTAATTTTCTAAGAATAGTCGTATATTTACTCTTGCTAAAATGCCAAATTGTGGGCAAGAATAATACAATTTTTTGAATGAAGTCTAAGCAATATCTACTCATTTTTTCCAAGACTGCTTCCTTTTTTTATCTTTTTCTTCTTTATTTTTTTCCTTCAATGAATAACTTTTTCATATTCATCTTGTTTTTTTCATTTGCTGTTTTTGTATTTTACATGTTTAAAATTTTATGCGTAAATGTTTGCTGGGAGGTGGTATAAAAATACAAAAATAAATCATATATACCGTGGTCCTTTTAAAAAGAATGCTTTTATTACATGGTGAGATCTGCAAATGTTCAATAAATGTTGAGTTCTGCTGTATCAGCATATTTCAAAGAAGTCAGGAAGAACCATATACTTCAGACTAAATTGAGTATAAAAGGAAAGAAATTACTTAAAGCACAGCTGTCGGAATAGTTACTCTTCCCAGTGTAAAAAGATGGAAAATAGTAGCTAGTCAGTGGGTTTTATAAAATGAATACACCGCCCAGAGAAGAAGTTGTCAGTGATTGTATTCTCAGGTCACAATTGTCAAGGAGTTCTCTTAACATTTGTCATTCACTACAGTGGGTGTGCTATTTTTATGAAAAACAAAATTGCTCCAAATTAAATTTAAAACATAGGTCTTAGAACATAGTACATGATTGAGAAATATTTGTGAAATGAAAGATTAGTTTTTATTATATACATTTAAGAAAAAAAGAAAAATGCAAGTTTCAGAGAAAGGATACTTCATCAAATCATTGATCTGCAACTGTCTAAAAGTGCTGTATTAATTCTTTAAGTATACAATTTGCTGTGCTGGAGGCAAACCAGATTATTGTAATATGTGATTTATATTTCCTCAAATTTAATATTCTTAACATATGTTAAAACGGCCCTAAATATTTTGAATGACTAATATAATAAGTTTTTCTGGAGACATGCTTATACTGATTGCCACAGCAAATGGATTGTGAAACATTCATATACTTGAGTTGCCATCAAAGTCTTTGGAAGTTTGCATCTTCCAAATCTCCCAATGCTTTCAGATGTATTTGTCACTGTGAAAAGCAGTCTCCTTGCCATTATTTAGTACATAATAGTTAATCAATATTTAATTAATATTACAATGAGCTATACTTGGATGCTTAGTTTCTATAAATAAGTAATCTTCAAGCCCTTGATTTTTTTTCTTGCTTCTTCACTCATTTTCTTACCCTCTATGATATTGTAATGAGATATAGATTTTATAGAGCAAGATATCATGAAGAGATATCATAGAGAAATATGATGTAATAAGAATTAAAATAGAGCATTTGTCCTAGCCTTAAGGATCACAAAAAGTATCCATAAAGAAGCAATGGTTGGTTATAAAGATATAAAAAGTGAGTAAAATTTTATCAGGCAAAGTAAAGAGAACCTAATTCAAGATATTAGAAGCATGAGATCTTGTGAAAGATGAGTATGATTTTTTTTTTCTCAGACCTGAGAAAAGAGAAGTGTGGCTGAAGCACAAAGGGTGCTTGATAAGATAGGGTCAGAACTCCATACAGACTTTTATGAAATTTTCTAATGATTTTGTTATAAAAAATAAGTGGAAACCATGTAAGAATTTGAAACCACAGGAGCAACATAATTAGGTTTATAAAGGTGCGATATTGTCTACTTGGGTAGACCATCGACTTGGAGAGTAGGTCCTTCTTTATTTCTTGTTACCAATCATTTTTTATATTTCAGCTTTCAGTGCACAAAACAGGTCTCATTTATTTTCTCCTTTCTCTTGTTTTTATGACTCATGTGGTGAAAGCTCAGAGATTGCGATACATGTCGTATTGTTTTTGTATACCGTGTAACAAACTACCACAAAATTTGCAGCTTAAAATAATGCACATGTATTATCTTTGAGTTTCTGTGGGTTAGAATTTCAGACATCATTTAGCTACGATCTCTGCAGAGGATCTCCCATGGCTGCAATCTAGGTGTTGGCAAGGTCTGGTTTCTCATTTGGAGAACTTACTAGGAAAGCTTCTGTTTTGCCACTTCTGTGGCTATTGGCAGCATTCAGTTCATTGTGATTGCAAGATTCATGACAGCTTCCTTGTTGCCAACAAAGAAAGAGAGACTAGAAAGAGTCTGCTAGCACGACAGAATCTTATATAAGGCAACTTAATTATGAAAGTGACATCCCATCACCTTTGCTATATTATTGGTTAGAAGCAAGTTCTGCCCAAACTCAAGGTCAGGTAGAAGAGGTAGTGATTATACAAGAGCACTAACACGAAGAGGTAGAGATCATGGGGCCATCTCGAAGTCTGCCTGCCACACTGCAGCTTTCTGTCTTTGTCTTTGAATGCTCTTTCCTCCCACCAGGCAAAATTTGTGTCTTGATTTACTGCCATGGCTGCATATTAGATGTACAAATACATTTTCACTGCCACCTGTTATTTTCTGGATTCATTATCCTGGATGTTTATAGCATGAAATAATTTCATGATTTATAGTGGTAAGATTAGAGACTTAGAGCTTAATGTTTTAGTAAGTAGGAGTTGAAACAGAGAAGGATCTTGTAGAGAATTTCCCCATTAAGATGTTAGCTCAATTTCCTTTTTGTAAATCACATATTTAAGTAATTGTTTATTAACAAAATAACAAAACCAAACCAAAAAAGCCTTTACTTAAAAAGCAGAAGCAAGATGATTGTATTTTGTTTTGTTTTGTTCACCAAAATATTTCCACACCAACAGCACTGCTCAGGTCAAGGTGAAAGTAAGCAAACGATTGACAAATGCTTGAATACATGCATGCATAAATAATAACAGAATAAATGGAAGAATCATTCTGGTTAATATGCCTCCAAATGGGAGAGCATGATGTCAATGCCTATGCTGCTCAAAAGAGTGATCATTTCAGGTTCCCAGGCTAAAGGTCATGCCATTTGAAGTATAACAACCTTGAAAGATAATCAATGTTTTCTCTGGAGATGTGCTGCACTAGGAAATTACTGAATGCATTTTCTTTTCAGAAACAAATGCACATGCTACATCTCTTTTTTTCCAAACAACACTTTAAAAATTAAAAATTATTGCTTAGCATAAATTTGGAAATACCTTACCTAATTTCAGAATAGTCCACAAGAACATTGCTATCAAGATTTCTGTTAATTTGCCAAGTGTTTTACATACTTCTCATACTTTTCTCTGGTGTTATAAATTACTTTGGACATCAGTTGAGAAATCTAGTTCTTAGAGCCATTCAAACTGCATTAATTTGTAAATAATAAAACTGATTAAATAAATGTGCTACAAAATAAAACTAAATATTTATAAACCACAGATAATTTCATGGTTAAGTACAGTGAAAACCCATTGATTTCTCCTCTCATTATATGAAACCATTATACATACTTTTCAAGTTGATTAAATAATTTTTCTTTCTTGTACTTTTTTTCTCGTCAATAATCACATGAGGGACTATATATAAAAGAAATTTTACTGTCATCTTCTTTACAGTAGTAGAAAAAAAAATCAAACAGCATAAGAGGAATATGACTGAGAAGATCTATAGCACTCTTAATGCGGCAGTTGGTCCCAAGGCCATAATTGACATTCATCATTGCCTTCCTAAACCCATTCTAGATCCCCAGCTAGTAATTCTACTAGTCTAAGTAGTTTACCTGTTGGAATGACCCAGACTCTCATCAACAAAAAATCAGTGATTCTGGGTCACAGGTTGGGCTTTTCAGAAGAGAAGTTAAGAAGTTTGGGGTCCAGGGTTTATATTAAGGATAACCCTTGTGAAAGAAGAAAGAAAAAGCAGATTAAGCAAAAAGAGAGTACAATATAGGCATGATAAAGTCTTGGCCAACCCAGCAGTGACTTCTGGGGCACAGGTTACCTGTTGGAGTTATCCTTTGTCAGGACAAAATGGCCAGGCTTCTATACCTGTGCCTTACTCAGCCATCAGATGAAGGTTTCCCCCAGAAGAGTGGAATCTTGGGAGAAGTGACTCTATGTAGCTGAAGTTAACACTGAAGGAGCTGACAGCTAGAGGCTATCTGCTAACTACACTTCCTGAAACCTTCCTTAAAGGGAGAACTAGGTGCCACTTCTTCATACCTACCATATACTGATTCCCGTACTTTTAGCAGGCACAGCTGCTGTGTGATCATTTGCAGTTACAATTGGCCCAGAGAAGCTCTAGCAGGTCACCTGTATGTAAAACATTTTCTGCCTCCCTTATGTAATAGTATCCTCATGATGATCAGGATCAATAACCCATGTAACTCACTACCAATCTCCTGTATGTGGAAACCAAGATGTGAAGGTAGTAGAAGGAATATTGACTGGGAAACATCTGGACATGTAGAGATGCAATGGTGATATGGGGAAGATCCAAATAACTCTAGTATCCCAAGCTCCCAAATGTTATTGTAGTTTTTTTCTATCTGATAAAGCTTTTCTTTTTGGGGGTGTGGGGGTGGGGTGGGGAACACATTCTAATGACTTCACTAAAGTTTCTGAATTTAGGATTAGAGCTAGATTTTATCACTCCTTGAATAGTTGATCACAAAATCAAATTCAGGAATTCCAACAAAAGACTTGATAGATAGATCTATATGATACACAGATATCTATGTTTGTATAATCACCACAAAATTCTAGAAACACAATGTAGGAACAAATACTAATCGTTTTATACCAGGACAAGAAAAAATATGACTAGTTGGAACATGTCATTGTGATATATTTAACAGTCTTGCTCACATGTGTAGGAGAGTAAATACTTTTTTACTTTACTCTCCTTGGTTCTCCAGATGGGGCCCTGCAAATTAGACTGTCAAAAGACGGACTAACAAAATAAAAATAGTTTATTAATGCATGCAATGCTCATCAGCAGGAAAACCTTGGTAATGAGTAACTCAAAAAGATAGTTAGAACTTGGGCTTATAATGCTTATAAAGCATCTTAGCAAAAGAAAATAAATTTATTGAGAGGTGACAAGACAAAGGTAAAGGCTTTTAGACTTTTAGGGGCAGCTAGCCATGGGAAATAAACATATGGCAAAATATAAATATATGGGAAAACTATGGAAGATAAAGGCTAGTTAGTAAGGTTTGTTTATGTAGACTCTTTCTCAGTGCCATCTCAACTCTGGTGAGAAGGATGTTATCTCCAACCTGGTACCGGAAATAGGGGACGGACACATTTACAAGAGAAATTTATGTTTTGCTTTCAAGCAGATAAGGGGAGTACAGAGAGCTTATCCTGTGTCTTCTTTTCAATTGCCTTCAGCTCAAAATTATTCTTATGTCAAAGTGACATATTTTGGGGTGTCATGCTCTGAACCCCTTCACATGCCTTTTTCAACTACACAATTATGTTTCTAATCATGTGCTTGTTGATCATCTGAAACCTGTACTCAATAGGGGCCTATTATGGCTGAGATCCCAGAAATACCTTGATGCAGGGCCTGCTACATAATTTGTGGTACTCCGTGCAAAGTAAAAACGTGAAGTACCCTCATTCTAAAAGTAGAAAAGCTGTCCTGTTAAAATATAAAACCTTTCCCTTTTTGGGATCTCTCTTGACTTGTAGTGTTTACTTAATATTTGAAATTTTAAATTATTAGCATGGATTTTACAGTACATTTTTATATTGTTAAATGCCAGTATTCAAAGCATATATAAGACCATGTAACTCATAAGAATCACTGAAATTTGTATTTCATCACTCTTGATGCGTATGCATTTCATTTTCCCAGAACAAGATTAGCTCGACTGCTTTTATTTCTTGATACTTAGCACATTCTCTCAACACACTCTTCCTTTGGATTACTGATGAGTAAGGAAAATCTGAGTGATGCCATATTTCCTTATTCCTTGACGACATCATTTTCAATGTGAATTGTCAGCAAACATGGGGAAGTAACAGAAGCAAGATAGCAAGGGATAGGGTTCCTTGGTCATTCATGTTTTTTAGAATGCTATTGCCTTCTTCAGCATTTGAATTAAGTCTCAGTTTGAACAGAAAGTTAGCACCCCTGCTTACTTAATTATAGATGTAACAACTTACCTTGTACTTGCTTTGAGTCTTATTGAATTCCACAGAATTCTATGCTCATGGGCCCACACAAATGCTACATGAAAACAGGGGGGTAAGGAACAGAGAATACAAATATTGTACATATCTCCTTTGCTTACATGCATGCTTCATTTATCTTGGGCAGCGGAACATTGAGCCAATTGTGGGGACCTTCTGAGTGCATGTCCCTGTGTGACCACAGGAAGCTGATCCTGTCTTTGTGAGATGTAGAAAAAGAGGTTTAAAGACTTAGAACAATAGAAACATTGTCATGTTTTATCACATATAATATATAACATACCACAGGAATTCAAATACAGGCTAGGAAAAGTACTTCATTAAAATAAATATACAGGAGAAATATACTGCTGAATATTGCACCAGCATTTCAAAAAAATTACCATAGTGAATCTTTTCCATATACAAGAAAAATGAAAGATGCTGCCATTGGAATAGGCTAATTGGCAGAAGCTAATTAGGAGTATTTAGCAAGAGCAAGAAGGACAAGATTACTGTCCTAAGTAGCAAGGTAAGGTATTCAGAATGGTCTGATCCAGGGATGCCTGGGTGGTATGGTCCTTTAAGCATCTGACTCTTGGTTTGGACTCAGTTCATGATTTCAGGGGAGACTGAGCCTGCATAAGGCTCTGCATTTAGCAGGTAGTTTGCTTGAGATTCTGCCTCTGCCCCTCTCCCCTGTGCTCTCTCTCTCTCAAATAAATCAATCAATCATAAAAAAAAGGTCTGATTCAGTGGCATCATCTATTCCCTAGAAAAGAATTAGATATATAAATTGACCTATATATCTAGGATAAACAGTGCTGTTGAAACCTGAATGAGAAAACTACAGTAATGTTCCTGAGAAATATGGAATAAAGTCCTTCCTTTTATGCCAAATAAACCTTGACTTGCTACTGTGATATATTGGAGGAAACAATCACCTGTTCATAAAATCAGAGGTTTTGATGAAATAGACCTCTGAAAATAGGCCTAGGGTTTGAGAGTGTGGTAACAGACAAGAGAATACCCTGAGGAGAAGGATTTTAAAATCAAATGCACAATGTGATTCAACCTGTGGATATCAGTTACCTATTACCTTAGTGTATTAGTCTGCTAGAGCTGCCATAACAAAGTACCACACACTGAGTGGATTAAAAATAAAAATTTATTTTCTCACAATTCTGGGAGCTAGAGTTTGAAGATCAAGGTGTCATCAGTGTTTGTTTATCTTAGGGCTGCTTCTTGGCTTGTAAATGGCTGCCTTCTCCCCTGCCTTCACTGGTCTTGTCTCTGAGCTTGTCTGTATTCAAATCTCTTTTTCTTAATTAGTCTCTCTCTCTCTTTTAATAAGGACAACAGTCATATCAGAATATGATATGACCTTATTTTACCTTAATTACCTCTTCTTAGGTCTTATTACCAAATAAAGCCACATTCTGAGAGTACTGGAGGTTAGGACTTCAACATTTTAAGTTTTGGGGGAACACAAATTGGCCCATAACATGCAGCCACGAATTCATGGACAAAGTAGCCATGGTGGCAGGAGGTAGGTCAAGCAGGAACTCAAAGACATGGCCTCCTTTTACCAAATCTATCCTGGTTGGTGGCTGGGTGACAGTGTGCTAAAGTATCAGTGACCAATGCTGTACATTAGACATAATATCATAACTTGTGACTCCAGGATTACATCTAGTGGCATAGTGATTTGATTAGACCCTTTCCATAACAACTATTGTGTTACAGAGCTATTCAACAACCTATTGATTACTCAGTGTACTTACCATGAGCATTACTTTAAGTGGGTTTTCAGTCCTGTATGCTCCAAAACAGTGGATGATATATCATGCTATTTCATCCAAAGCCAGAATACATGAGTCTAGGAACTAAGGAATAGAATTGGGGGTGGTATATATCACTATTATAACCAAAAACCACTTGTAAAATGCTTATTTTCTGACCCCAAAATCTGGACTCTGCTGGTTTAAGAGGAAGTCTGACCCTGAATCTCAGCTCTGCTGGTTTAAGAGGTCTTATTGGTAACCAAGGGAGTAATCCTTCAACCAGGGGATATAAGAAATTTCTATTAAATTGGAAAGTAAGATTCTCACCTGTCTTTTTGGCTCCTAATGATACAAGATAAAAAAGAAAATGGTATCTGGTGTAATAGAAGGAATCTGAAGACTTCGTACTCTAGAAATGAAATTGCAGTTAAGATGTGTGACCTGATTATCTTCTCTAATTAGACCCTGTCAGATAATATTTTAAACAGTAAAATTGCAAAAATAAGTCTGGTTTGATTATTTCTGTAAGTTTGGTTATATGAAAAGCACTTTCCATAACTTTAAAGAGCTAAATCTACATTTTTAAATTTAGCCAAAAATGTATGGAAAGCACATGAAAAGATAAAAATATTTTAAATCAAGCATGATATTATTAAAGGTATTTTAAAATTAATAGTATTTTAATTTTCACAATCCTTTTTGACTATGGCAGCTTTAAAAATGTGCCTATAAATGAAAGAATAACAGATAAAATTAAGTCACTTGATGAGTCTAAGTAAATCCTTTTTTTTTTTAATATACCTCCCAGAAACTATGAAAGTGAATAATTTAAATGATCGGGTCTTCAAATATTTTTGTGATTTATTTGGTTTCCAATTCTTCAATTTCAAGTTAAAATAAAACCAAAATAATCATTAGTCAAATGAATGCTATTTTTTATATTAATCATGATGTGACTTTTGTCATATAATTCTGAAGGAATTCAAAGACTTCAGTGTCCAATAAAAACTCCTCAAATTCCCACCTATTTTTTTTTACAAAATAAAATTTTCCCGGTGTTTAAATCTATAGAAATGGAACATAAAAATAGAATCCTGTATCAACCTATCATAACCAAAATTAACCCATGGATAGGTGGATTCATTATATTAAAGAAATCCATCCATCTCATTAAGAAGTGAATTTTAAATACAGTGCTGTTCTTTGTGCTTTAAACTTACATATCAAAGTGTGCAATATATCTATATTGTTCTGAGTAACTCTGACCTAATAATTTTCCAGGAAGATATATTTTTTAATATATAGGAATTTATGATAACCTAAACTTTCAGAAATGATTTTTAATTTATCCACATATTTTTGTGGCTGAAAATTATATAGGATAATCAATAAATGCATTTCTAGAGTAAGTGATATATTAGGATAAAATTTTGTTGAGGAAAGTGGAATAAAAATACAAGATCAAGGAGAAAAAACATTTAGTTACTCTTTACTGGTAAGAAAGAGCTTAGTGATGTATTTTTTTTCAAGGGATGATGACAGATATTGAATATCTATGGCATTTATATTCTAAAAGATGTATTTTCAAAAGTACTATAGCATACTTTAATTTTTAATTTTTATTTTTTGCATAGTTTTTTTTAAAGGTAAATATTTAAAATGGTATTTATTTTGCAACTTTTTAAANTAGAAATGGAACATAAAAATAGAATCCTGTATCAACCTATCATAACCAAAATTAACCCATGGATAGGTGATTAATTTTAAAGAAATCCATCATACCATAGCGGAGGAGCCTGATGTGGGGCTCGATCCCATAACGCTGGGATCACGCCCTGAGCCAAAGGCAGGCGCTTAATGACTGCGCCACCCAGGCGCCCCTATTTTGCAACTTTTAAAATTACGACACCAATAAATTTGGATACAATTGAGGAACTACGGTATACTGGTAGCCTAATTATAGCGTGCCAAAGAAAAATTAGGAAATGCTGTGGGCGCCTGGGTGGCTCAGTCATTGGGCATCTGCCTTGCCTCAGGGCGTGATCCCAGAGTCCTGGTATCCCTGGATTCCCTGCTCCCCTGGGAAGCCTGCTTCTTCTTCTCCCACTCCCCCTGCTTGTGTTCCCTCTCTCGCTGGCTGTCTCTCTCTCTGTCAAATAAATAAATAAAATCTATTAAAAAAAAAAAAAAGAAAAATTAGGAAATGAAATGGAGAAAATGGGCAGGCAGGCACAACTTTTTGAGCCCTGGAAAGAGGAATAGAGAGAGAGGACAAAAACTGAATAATAATGGGGGTTACGGAATTTTCTTTAGGTGTGGTATATGACAATGGTAATTGTATGACAATAATGATGGCTGATTCTGTGGAAAGGAAGAAAATTGTGCTTAAGGAGAAAACTGATACAAGCACAGGATTGAGGATTTTTTGTTTGATTAATTTTGTTTTGTTTTGCTTTTGCTGGTAATATGGAATGGATAACATAACATGGGGTGGTAATATGGGTAATACAGGTAAAAATAGAGAAGTTTTCTTTAGATTGGGACAAGCACTTATCTCTCCATTCTAGTCAGAGTGAATGCACACTGCGCGGTTTCAGGTAGAAGAAGCTGAGTGAAATGACAAGGGTAGCAGCAGAGAGTGATGGGGGAATTTGCTTAGAGGAGATGTAACGCATGTAAAACAGGTGTTGTAAAGCGGAAATTCAGAAAGTAACTTTACCAAAGAAGTGTAGTATGATTGTCTGGCAGTGGTGATAAGTATTTGGCATTTTTCATCATAATTTTGAAATACTTAACACTTTGTGTGATTGTCTCTAAGAACATTAGCAGCTTTAAAAACTTAGATTAACACAACAGAGAGGGGAGGTATAATGGAGTTAACATTTTCCCAGCCAGTTGTAGAGAATGACAATCAGCTCTAGGTTGGGTTAAGAAGGAAGGGGCACATAAGGCTGGTGAAGTATAATTTACAGCATAAATTTATAATTTTACAAATGTCCCCATTTTAAGTGTACAATTCAATACTTTTCTGTAATTTTGCCAATTTGTACAACCATTACCACAGCCCAGTTTTAGAACATTCTTCAAACTCCAATAGGATTCTACCTATCCTTTTACAATTAATCCCTGTGCCCACCTCTATTCCCAGGTAACCACTAATCTGATTTTTATATCTAAATATTTACTTTTTTCTAAGGTTTTCATGTAAATAAAATAATATAATCTGCGGTCTTTTGGGTCTGGTTTCTTCAACTTAGCATAATGCTTTCCAAGTTTATCCATATTGTAGCATGTATCAGTACTTTATTTTAATTAATATAAATGATATTCCAAATAATATTCCATTTTATCAATATACCAAATTTTGTTTATTCATTCACCAGCTGATGGATATTTGGGCTATTTCCACTTTTTGAAAAAGACTGATAAAAGAGGAAATATTTGAAATCAATAATGATAAGACATAAACATGAACAAGTGTTTTGGGACCTATGATTTTGTAAAGAAAGATTATTGTCCTGGATAAGGAATTAAAGAAATAGAAATTAAAAGGTTAGATGGATCATTGATATGATGGTTAATTCATCAATGATAATGAGAAGAGTAGTGGAGAAGAAAACTAAGGTGAGTTAGGTACTGAACTTATAAGTGAACTTCAATAATGACAATAACATGAAGGGATAAAATGCAGTGAACTCTGATGACCTTTCCATGGACTGGCCTATACATTAAGAAGGAAGGACGTGAAGACCACTGGCGAGCAGCAATGTGCACCAAGGTTTTACCTCTATTTCCTTTATGCCACTGGTACATAGAATATGAAAGGAAGAAATTAATAATCTCTATTTAAGAGGAATATAGATGAAAGAGCATATTCAGGAACATCTAGATTTAAAGTAAAGCAAAAATGTTATGAAGTGGCAAGGGAGTTTACTTGGAAATGACACAGTGGAACCATCTGGGGGAGAAATGGGAATGGCAGCAATTTGGAGCACTACTTCGCAGGACTCATATCAGTATCAAAGTCCCATTTTATAACAAGTATTACATGATACCACTTTAATACTATACAATGAAATTCATAGAAAATATAAACAACTTAAAATCACTGCAATATCCTAGGAGTAATACAGGTAAATTGAAGGAAATAATTTATATTAAATAATGTGCATCAATATACAAATGTTCAGACATGAAAATGAGCCAGAAGCTTGCATTGCTACTGAGAATGGCTGAAAAGTCAAATTATATCTATTATTTCTAAATGCAGACTATCAAATGATGGTAGTCCTTCTCCACAATAATTGCAGATACAAAACACAACTTCATAGTAAGGAACAAGTACATATTTTGTGCTAGTAATTCAGGGGAATATGCAGAATAGTGTGGGAATTAGCACTCAAAAATGAGGGATTATTTTTGATACTTTTACATTAAATCATAAAGAAGAGAATAAAACAAAGCATGATAGTATTGTCTCTGGAGATCAGAGCATGAAACTACTAAAGACCACAGGAAGCTTCCATTTTTCTTAACCCCAGGTAAAGGTGGGAGAGGAGAATCTGAAGAACACAGGGAGGCTGGCCCTGCCCCTCAGAGACAGGCTTCACTGATCTCATCATTTGGTAAAATAAGTATCAGTACAGGGCTGGGTCTTTTAGGTATCTAATGCTTTTGTGGCAATTGTGGATGCTTCACAAATGAAGAGACATGTAGTTAATCCATTTATTACATCTTCAACCCACAGCATTTTAGAGATGATTCAGAGCACATTCAAACTATTACATACTCAAGCAAGCTAATAATGGGTTGTGTCTGTTTAAGTGGCATTTATTAAATATTTCTCTTATGGAGAAAAGAATGTAAGCACTATGAGAATGAGAGGAAGGAGGGAAAAAGAGAGAGAGAGAGAGAGAGCTCCCAGCAGAAGTACTCAGCTTCTAGTATACTGTTCAAAGCAAATAAATTATAGAAACCTGCATACTATACTTACCCAAACAAATGTCTCATGGTGTCAAAATCCAACCTTTTTAAAAGCAGCTGAGCAAACTAGTGGTGCTATTTGACTATGCTCACTGAAGGATCATACGGGCCTTTACCTAAGTGGCTTTTCAAAGTTCTTCTTCTAGCTACATGTTTCTTTTCCCCTGGAAGAGGGGAATCTAACTAAAAAGGCCTTTCTCTATCCCATTTATTAACTTTTTAAAATTTGAATTCCAGTTAGTTAACATACAGTGTAATATTAGCTTCAGGTGTACAATATAGTAACTCAACACTTCCATACAATATTTGATGCTTATCACAACAAGTGCATTCCTTAATCCCCATCTCTAATTTACCCCTACCCCCACCTCCCTTCTGGTAATCATCAGTTTGTTTTCTATAGTTAAGAGTCTGTTTGTTGGTTTGCCTCTCTCTTTTTTCTCCTTTGCTCCTTTGTTTCTTAAATTCACATGAGTGAAATCATTCAGTATTTGTCTTTCTCTGACTTATTTGGCTTATCATAATAGTCTTTAGCTCCACCCATGTCATTCCAAATGGCAAAATTTCACTTTTTTATGTTTGAGGAATAGCCCATTCTCTCTCTATATATACCATCTCTTCTTTATCCATTTATCAGTCGATGGACGCTTGGACTGTTTCTATACTTTGGCTATTGGAGATTATGCTGCTATAAATATCCGGGTGCATGTATCCCTTTGAATTAGTATTTTTGTATTCTTTGTGTAAATAGTGTAATTGCTGGACCATAGGATAGTTCTTTTTTTAACTTTTTGAGGAAACTCCATAATATTTTCCACAGTGGCTGCACCAATTTGCATTTCCACCAACAGTGCAAGAGAGTTCCCCTTTCTCCACATCCTTGCCAACACCTGTTGTTTCTTGTGTTGTTGATTTTTGCCATTCTGATAGTGTGAGGTGATATTTCATTGTAGCTTTCATTTGTATTTCCCTGATGATAAGTGATTTTGAGCATCTTTTCATGTCTCTGTTGGCCATCTGGAGTCTTCTCATGTCTTCTGTCTATTTTTTAATTGGATTATTTGTCTTTTGGGTGTTCAGCTGTATAAGTTCTTTATATATTTTGTATACTAATCCTTTATCAGATATGTCATTTCCAAATACCTTCTCCCAGTCAGTAGGTTGCCTTTAATTTTGTTGATTGTTTTCTTTGCTGTGAAGAAGCTTTTTATTTTGCTGAAGTCCCAAGAGTTTATTTTTGATTTTGTTTCCCTTGCCTTAGGACACATATCTAGAAAAAGTTGTTATGGCTGATATCAAAGAGGTTATTGCCTGTGTTCTCCTCTAGCATTTTTTAAAAAAATTTATTTTATTTAAATTCAATTAATATATAGTGTATTACGAGTTTCAAAATTATAGTTCAGTGATTTATCAGTTGCATATAACACCTAGTGCTCATTGTATCACGTGCTCTCCTTGATGCCCATCCCCCCACCCACCTCCCCTCCAGCAACCCTCTATACAACCTAACTAGAGGTTGTTTCCTATAGTTAAGAGTCTCTTATGGTTTGTCCTCTAGCATGTTTGTGGTTTCAGGTTTCTCATTTAGGTCTTTAATCCATTTTGAATTTATTTTTGTATGTGATGTAAGAAAGTAGTCCAGGTCATCCTTTTGCATGTTGCTGCCCAGTTTTCCCAACACCATTTGTTGAAGAGACTGTCATTTTCACATTGGATATTCTTTTCTGCTTTGTTGAAGATTAATTGACCATATAGTTGTGGGTTCATTTCTGGGTTTTCTATTCAGATGCATTGATTTATGTGTCTATTTTTATGCCAGTACCATACTGTTTTGATCAGCACGGCTTTGTAATACAACTTGAAGACTGGAATCATGATGCCTCTAGTTTTGTTTTTGTTTTTCAAGGTTGCTTTAGTTATTTGGGGTCTTTTGTGTTTCCATTCATATTTTACGACAATTTGTTCTAGCTCTGGGAAAAATTTTGGTGGTATGTTGATAAGGATTCCTTTAAATGTGTAGATTGCTTTGGGTAGTATAGACATTTAAGCAATATTTTTCCTCCAATCCATAATCATGGAATGTTTTTACATTTCTTTGTGTCATCTTCAGTTTATTTCATCAATATTTTATAGTTTTCAGAGTAGTGATTAGGCTAACAAGGTAAAGATAATATCATTCACAACCTTTCAGGTGATAATGTATGTATTTTCCAGTGTGTAACTAATTTTAAACAATTTACAGAAAGCAAAAAAATATAGTAGTTCATAGACAATATTCAATACTGGTTTCAGAATTATTGATGTTCATACATATCTGTATTCACTTAGGGAATAATGATCACTTTATTCTTATTGTAATACAGAATCTTTATATATACAGTTCTTGATTAACCTAAAAGTATTGACCAGATTCTAGGTGTAAAATTAACATTCATTTGTGATTAATTTACTTTTGTCCTCAACAAAAAATGAGTGTCCAGGTAAACCCAGAGTTTTCAAAATCTTCATATACAGACAAGTTTTCCACTGCAAGAGAATCTTTGACTAAAATATTGTAAGTTTAGTATATATTAAGTCAAAGAAGGCAGAACATGTTTTCCTAATTGGCTTTCCCCAAAGTTTTTTCAACATGATGTTTAAATTTCAATTACATTGTTTTATTTCGACATATGAATGTTCAATCTATGTAGATGAATTTGAATGTGTAACATTATTATAAATAGTTTGAAAAAATATACTTCAAAGCATCTGATCCACAACTGACTTGAATAATGTATGGCTTTAGAGTGGTTTTTCTCAGAAGAACTTAAAGTGAATACTGTTATATTAAATACTAAAATTATTTTGAATAATTAACACTTCGTTACTCTACTTCTTTACAAAGATTGAGTTTCTTAAATAAGATCAGCCATACTGTATAACTAGTCATCATATATGCTATTATATGATTCTCAAAAATGCTTTAGAACACAAACTGAAAGCAAATCACATTATACATATTTTAAAACCCAAACAATATATGAACTCATTTACATCAAAGATAACTACTGAGAAATTATTTGAAATGTGTTTTTCAAGGTTTTTATTAGATGAAAAATATTTCCTTTCCTTCAAAGTAGCTTGTAAAGTTCACAACTATATATTTGATTCTTTAATTTTAAATACAAATCTAAACTCTACCATAGCAAATTAATAATGAAATGATTCGCTACTTGTTCAGCAATCCTTAGTTTTTTCCACAGGTTCATTTTTTTTCCCTTCCTCTGGAGGAACACACCATTACATTTTCTAAATCCTTAACATGTAATGATCTTCCATTTTTAACCTGTTGCCAATTATCAGCCTAACAGAAGCTATCTGAACATGTGGTTAGTGCACAGATTAATAGCGTTGCCCAACTGTTTTCCATTTCATCCAGTGCTCAATCTAGATTCCAAAAACAGAAACAGTCTTGCATTGAATTACTCATAAATTGCTTATTAAGGTGCTAACATTACACTCTTACTGCTTCTTGACATTCCACAGGCCTTAGGAGCTATCAACCATGGCATTTTATTATTATACTTGCTCTCCATTTTAGGTCAGCTGTGGAATAGCTTTCAGTGATACCTTTCTAATTGGTTTCAGCTCCTTAAGTATGGTTGGCTTCACATCCTCCCCATCTGCTGCTCCTTTTTTAATCCTTTCATGTTTAGTTCTTGACCATTTAGTATTCATAATGTAAAAGTTTTCAATTTTAAAATTTCAAAAATATTGCTTGCAACCACCTATGACTTTATCATTAAAATACAAAACCAAATAAAAAAAAAATTCAACCAGTGAACATTGCTCTATTGTGTGTTTGTGTTCAAATAACTTTACATTTTAAAATAACAAGGGCATTCATGGTCATGATTAAAAACTTAAGCAAAGTATTTAACATACAAAGTTTTTCTGAACACCATGCTTCTTAAGCATAACACATAGATGTTTAATAAAATGAAATTTAAACCATATTAAAAAGATTATTGGTTTGAACTGACAGCAATCTTATTTTTTACATGTAAAAACATCTTTAATTTTTATATATTAAGTTTTTCAATAAATAGCATGTAGCTTCATATTTAAAATAATTCCTTCATGACTGTAAAGAAGACATTACAACATATTGCTGCCCTTACAATATATTAATAAACCTGAATGTCAGTTTAGAATAGACATTTTTATTAGTTGCTTCAAATGTTAAAATAATATCTTCTGCCTTCTCAATAATACTCTCAGAGGTCTGAAATTCTTAGTATATTTAAAGCTCTGACTGAACAGCAACAACAAAATGTATATTTTAGAACATCAGTACCATTTTTCCAATTCATAGGAGGCAGGGAATAGCTGTCACTTTGTTAATGCTTTTACTAGATAAAAATCTATTCAAATGCACGTAGTCATGTTACTTAGCAAAATGGACTACATATGTAATTACGTATCTTATATTCATTGGTCTAGAAGTTAAAGTTTTGAAGTCTACAAATAAAGGACTTTGAATGTTTATCTGACAAACTACTATAGTTCCTTAGTATATTAATCGGTTGTGTATTTAATATATTAATCTTATTGAGGAATATTATTTGTCTTACAGTGTGTTAATATTTTATGGTCATCCCTCAGAAGTACAACCAGATATTTCATTTATTTTACTCACTTCATGTTTCAGTAAAAACATTTTGCTTTACTTAATTTGCTTTATTCAACTATCTTTACAATGAATTTTGAGGGATTTACAGATGAATCAGGTAAAACACATTTCCTAAGTTACTGTAAAATTACCTTGATATAGTATTCCATTGCATTTGTCTATATGCCCACTTCATCTCTTGCATTCTAGTGCTCTTTCTTTCTGTATCACTGGAATCTTCTATGATATTAAATTACTTCATACTTAGGACATTTTTTCCATAATTTTTTTGGATTTTTTGCAGGATTGGACGACAATGTCACTATTTTTTCTGTATTGATAACATCTCTGATTCTCCTATTTCTGGCAACCTTATGTCTCTTTTACTGCTACCTTTTTTTTCCCTTTAATTATTAACTTGAAAAACATCTGAGGCTTTTAGGATGATCAACATTCTATCTGAAACTCTTTTTATGTTTATTTTTCTACTGGAATCAACCATTTACAGTCTCTCTTCTCTTTTCTTTTCCTTCCTTCCTTCCTTCCTTCCTTCCTTCCTTCCTTCCTTCCTTCCTCCCTCCCTCCCTCTCTTTCTCTCTCTCGGTCTCTCTCTTTCCTCCCTTTTTTTCTGGGTTTGATAATACACAACATTCTCTCTTGTCTTCTAAGAGTCATTCATTTATTTTACTCATTAATGACTTTATTGATTCATTCACAAATCCAAAATGGACTGAATTATATAATAATATAAATTTAAAACAAAAATAATAGCGTGCATCACATATTTTCCTTGAAATTGTCAGCCCCATCTAATTTCTCTATCAGCCTAAGTTTTGATTTTCTAATATTTGACTTAGAATCACATATATACATGTATTTCATAACTTTTCCCATTAATAAATCTTGGCAATTTTGTCTTTACTAAATTTGCCATCCCTTACCTACTGATATTTTACTTTACCGAAATAAGCTATCTTGTTTCTCTTATTTCAGTCATTTGATTTTTCAATCCACACCTAACCTTAACATAGGTATTAGGATTTTTCTTTTTCAAATGCTATATACTCCCACACTACTCTCTGAGGCCTTAGATTGACTTCGCTTTTGTCTATCACATGCAAATTCTTCTTCCTCTAGGTAAGACTCAAGATAACTATTAGCTCTCTGCCATATACCTCTGTGTATATCCTCATTTTAATTTATACTATGTACCACCAGCATCAAATTATCTATGCTAACCAATGAACATTTAATTCACTTTTTTTACTCTTTTCTTGCTTCTAAATTTAAATTTGACAAAACTCTAAAGGAATAGTTTGTAGAAATCTGTTATTCTACATATACAATGATAGTACATTGTTAATATAGATGATTTAATTCCTTTCTTTTTGTCTGTTTTTTCTTAACTTTTCCTTTTCCAGTGAGTCAATAGCACCCATAATTCCTTTGAAGAATAGATTGTTATATCAATAATGTTGAAAGAAAGAATATTTAATCTTCTTTTTTTATTTGGTTTTGCTATGGTTTATTTACCAAGTCTTTTTTTGAAAACCGTAAGAAAGTGACCATATGAATGGGTCCCTGCTGAGGGGCAGGGAAGGAGCTAGGAAATACTATGGGAAGGTCACCAGAAGGGCAACTGGGTGGCTCAGTCAGTTAAGTGTCTGACTCTTGGTTTCCGCTGAGGTCATGACCTCAGGGTCATGGGATAGAGCCCTGCCTAGGTTCCCTGCTTAGCACAGAGTCTGCTTGAGATTCTCTCCCTTTCCTCCTTCTCCTCTCTCTGCTCACACTCTCTCTTTTTCTCTCTAAAATAAAATAAATAAAATCTTAAAAAAAAAAAAAAAAAGGATGGTCACCTGAGCAAGGGAAAGAGTAGATGAAGGTGACACATGAGTACCATCTGTGGTCAGCATTAGGGAGTTACTTTTGAGTGGAGCAACTCTGGCAGACTGTCTATCCACTGGAATGAACAGGCATTTCATCTGTGTGCAGGAACAGATCTTTAAGTCACTGGTGGATAAGGGCCTCTGTTAACAGGGACTAAATCTAGTACATCATCCAGGAAAAGGTCAAATTCTAGTTTTGGGCCTCTCTGTCTGAATGATCCTGGGGAAACTGCCTTACTTTTCTGTATCTTTATTTTCCTCAACTATAAAATGGAACCATAATGATAAGAATATCTACTTTTAGAGTTATTGTGAACATTAATGTGACAATATATGTAAAAAGCTAAGAAGAATTCTTGATGCATAGTCTTCAATAAAGATGATTTAAATGTATTTTATATTAATAGCGTCTTTAGAAAAGCATTTTTACAATTAATTACTTCTCTGTGATTTCTAGTGCCTATGGCTTTCCAAATGATCATACAAAAGCTTTTTAAAGAAATAGTAGTTGTGTGTTTGTTACTGCTAATATACCAATTCAAATCTCTTAAGTCCCACATTTGACTCCAGAATCCAGCAACTTTTGGTTGTGATTTGATAATGCCTTGACACAAGCTCATGCCATGTGAAATACTGCTTTCTTCTCTTACATAGAATGGGGAGACCATACTAATCTGGTCAACACTCTCATATGCACAACCCAAAATTTCCAGGTGGCACGGGAGAGCAGGAAATAATACTTAGCCACTGCGGAATGAAAATCAAAGTTCCCCCTTTCCTCCCTCAGATGTGCATCTCTGAAAATAGTATTTCAGAAGGGTCCCCAGAAAGTATTGTGTGATCCAGCACTAATCAGGAGTTGCTTACCTTATCGTTGGATTTCCTACCTTCCCTATTTTACTATCTGCGCCTCGCCACCTCACCTCACCACTCTGCTCCTCCCTTCTGCTCTCTGGGCTCAAATTCCAAATAAAGTCTACACATGCACACTGGCCTCAGGCATAAGAGAATCTGAGCTATGACAAACTGCTAATCTTCTGCCTAGGTAGCTGAAATAATTTATCATGCAGATTTTAGTATTAATTTGTACCTTACATTTGTTCAAACATACTTTGTAAGGGTGTGTTTTTGTTTTAACTGTTTCAGATAGCAGCGTTTTGCTCTTAGGCAAAATTTTGAAAGTCTTAAATTTGGGAATTTTATTTTCAGTGAGCATTTTTAGTGTTTTGTAACAGTGTGTGTGTGGGTATATATAAGTGTTTTCATAATATTGGTTTCTTTCAACACATTCTTAGAAATAGGAAACAACTACAAAATGTTTGCAATCTCACAAGTTAGCCAAGACCAGACCACAGCTACATGACCTCAACAATATCTCCAGATGCGCCTCTGTTGCCTGCCAGTCGACGATTAAGAAAGGGAGCCAAGAGAGGTGACACCAAGGAGTTAGCAACAGGCCCTGATGCTTTGAATAGAACATACATTCAGACTTTGGCATCTGGTTCCTACTTTTGCCAAATGTGCCTTGTTTGTATCCACAGCTGTTAAATGTGTTTGTTGAAAAGGGATAGATCAGGGAGAAGAAAGAGATTGGCAAGAGATATGCCAGCTTCTGTGGGAGGCAGTGTCAAGCCAAAGTGCAATTTACTCACAGATAGTTATTTGCTTTAGAAATCTGGTGTCATTTATTAGAAAAACTGTGGTATGTGGTAAGCATGAGCCTCATATTATAACAGTAATCTTTACACTTCATTGTAAATCAAGAATTTATACTTGTGCTGAAATAATATCTAAAGAGCAAATATATCTTCATTTACTTCAAATAATATAAATGGACTGTTTAGATTGAATTATTAAAGGCAGGGATGTATATAATTTTCTAATCATACTCATGATTTTTGGCTTTTCCAAACATATTAGCAAATAAAGTGACTTTCTACTATGTTAATATAGTTAGTAGGTGTACTCTATTAACTATATGAAATTGTTAACCATTGAAAAAATGGCTGAATTATATATGGAATACTTAAATCTTTAGAAGTAGGCATGTCTATTCCTACTCTATGTTTCATTACTATGGCAAAAATTTATTTAAAATATTTTGAAAATGGAAGATTAATTCAATTATGTATTAAAGTACTTGGCCTGATGAAAGTTTATTGAATTCACGTTTTTTTCTATTATTAAAATTATTTAGAAAAATAGCATACTTTGTCATAAAGAGGGATATATAAGTTTGAGAATGTACTCAAGCAATTCATATTACTACTTATCATTTTTTGTTAACTACAAATAAAGTCATTGATGGGCAACAAAAATTAATCAGTTTTAACAGTGTGTATAGTGTGATAAGAATTGTAAAGTATAGTTTATCCACTACGAAGTCAATTTTTGCTTGTCATTTCAAACCAATGACTGTTGACTAAATTTCAAGAGTTCTTACTCTGAAGTCTTACATTATTTTACGTACCGCATATTTCATACTTTAAGATTTTATATTGTCCTATCTTCAGGATCCAAGTCCCCTTAGAATGTTCTGCTGAATCAAGGAATCACAGGAATGGATAAACAAATTTATCACTGTATTTTTCTATTTCTTTGGCCATTAGGGATTAAGATATTAGGATAATTTTTATAATTGAAAAAGCAATCTTAGAAATTAAACAATTTTTCAAATTAGAAAATAGGCCTATAAGTTCTAAATTGTCTCAGAATAATATTCTTCCTTCCTAAAATTTACGATCCTGTATTCCAAAAGGTGCTTCAAAAAGAAAGATGGGAAAAGAGATTCACTTTACTCAGGATAAAAGGAGAGTCCTGCTGCTCTTGTGATAAGAGAAAAAGACTTCTCTTGTCATAACTTTCCTCTTCCTTTGGATTAAAGTATCTCTCATGATCATAGAAAAGTTTCTCCTACTCTTGTGATAATAAAAACTAATGCCAAGGACACTGATAATAAATAATAATAATAATAAAGAATATTTTTCTTCACCAATGCCCTTTTTTTTAGAAGTAACACGTAAGTGAAAAGTCCAAACTGACATTCTATTTCAGAATATTTTAAGTAAAAGAATGGTCAATCCCATGGGTAAATTTATTTTGGGTAACTGCGCTGGTATCGACCTCACTGTATAATTGAAAAAAAAATATTAGCCGACATTAGGTATGATGTTTCTACCAGCTACTGTTGAGGTCAATATGCTGCCAGGACCAGCCAGTAGACCATGTCCATAGGCTCTCTAGCCCATCTACCTCTTTTTTAGCGTGTGTGTGTGTGCGTGCGCACACGTGCATGTTGCCTACCTTTAGACTGTTGCCATTGGAGTATCTTAATTATTCATGATTTTATCATGATCTTTAAAAATAGTTTATGCGGTAACATAACTACGAATATCTATACTCATACAGATATGAAGCACACAAACATTACATAAAAATGAAAGTGGTATAGTTTAATTTAAAAATGAAATTTAGATTACCAGCTTGAACGCTTTCATTTGCAGTTAACGACAGACAAACTAAATTGGTTTAAACAAGTTTCACTGGTCATGTAACTGAAAAATGGAAATTTAGATTGGTCTTCAAGGGCTTCAGTTCCCACTTTGAGAGGACTCTGTCTCACATTTTCACGTGTCTCAGATTATTTTATATTGGCAATTTGCTGTCACCAATTGCAGTTCTGTGTTTCCTTCTTTGTACTAAAGGGAAAACGAATCATTGTTTTCACAAGTCAGAACAAACTCCTGAACTTTGACCTAACTGTATCAACTGGAACCTATTACTGTGGCCAGCGTAATGTCAGGCAATGATTGGTTTAACTGGCTAACCTGGATTACTGCTCACTCCAGATTGAACTGTCTTTGTAATGGAGATTTCATTATTACATTTGTCTTAAAACACAGGCCAAATAGTGTCTTTGCAACAGAATGGTTGGTCTTCTAAAATTTGGTTAATGTTAAAATGGGAGATATATATGGAGTAATTATTTCCCCTTCCTAACGATTCAAAAAGCAAAAACTAAAAGGGTGTTAGTTGCTATATAGAAAATACGAGTTTTCAGACCTAATCTCTTTGTGTCAACGAAATAATTATTACTATAAATTTTTTGCATTCCGTTAACTTGAAAATATGATGTATTTTACATGTATATTTCTAAATTTGAGGAAGTTCTGATTATGTTTTATATTTTGTAAACATTTAATCAAAAATGATAAATCATTATTTGATCTTGGGGTAAAAAAAATACAGAATAAAATATCTATTCAGATAGCACTAAACTTCTAGATGTTTTTCTCATTACTCTCCTAGGGAAAAATCAGGATACACACACACACACACCCATACACGCCCATAAACATTACATTTATACATATGTATGTACATATATACAAACATATATGTATGCATATATATTAATGCATATATGCAAGTGACAGGGAATACACATCAATTAATTAATTTACTTTTCAATTATTTTCAGTAAGTGCCCGTCTCTATCTTACAAGGAAAAGATATTTACTTGAGGGATTATGAATTTTCAAGGTATTAAATGTTCTCACTGGGACCCCTACCACTGTTTGTTATGCAGTGCTGCTTGTTAGGATCATAAATCTGGGCATATAATATTAAGGACAGGGTTGGAGCTGTCTGATTTGAAGCATATAAAGTCTTAACTGCCACAGATAATGTCAACCCAAATTATTATTTCCATTTCAACACAGATTATAAGACAGAAAGACATAAATGGAAATTAAAAAATAAATTCACCACATATTTCAGAAACTACCTTTTCATGTGGAGAATAATAAATGCTTAGAAGAGCCTGCAGGCAAAGTTGTTGAGGCAAAAAGCAGGAATGTCATTCAAGAAACAATTAGATGCCATCCTTGGGGAAATGGAGTACTAAAAAGGATATGCCTTGATGGACCAAATGACCTTTATTCTCTCTCCAAAAATCTCTCATGTTCTTATAATTCTAATCGAGAAATATTTCAGCAATTTGGCCTCCAGCAATGTCAATTCTTACTTGAATTATTCACCTCACCAGTTCACTGCCTAGGAAGAACCTTTCTCATAGTGCTACAAAGATTGCATATTGACCAGATGTAATTCCCAACATTGTTGTTCATAGGCATTTTTTCACAAAGATGCCTTAGGTCTGATACTACAAAGTGCTTGATTACAGAAAAAGTCTCTTTTAAATCCAATGTGATTGCACACAGGCCCAAACTGAAGAAGAAGGGCTTAAGTAACTTCATTAATTATGGAGGGAATGAGGAGTTTTAAAAATATTTTCTTGGCAAAAGTTATTTCAAAATATAGTTGATTCTTGAAGGATGCGGCATATATAAATCTGTTTCTCAATTACTTCGGATATGTTAATGAACTGTCTCTAGCTATTGACTTTATTTCAATAGAATATTATAGAAATAAAAATTTAAAAAAATAGGGACCTAAAAGGAGGTTAATTGCAGTAGATCTAAAATCATAAGCATTCAGTAATTACACACTTCTAAAAGCTAGCAATGGATACTGAATACATGTAATACATAAAGTTAATTTGATGTGTTTGAGTAAAGTTGGGGAAATCAGCTATCTACAGTCTTCTAATTTTCAATAGATTTAGCTGAATACAGAATTCTTGAGAATCTGGGGATACTGTGAAAGCTACTTTCCCCCTATTATGTTCTTAAAGTGATACTCAGTGAAAGAAAAAGAACATGTTTCTATCTGTCATCTAAATGGACTCCTAGAGCTCCCTCCGTGTATCACAAATTGGAACTCAGTGGTGAACTGAGTGTTGAGAGCGTATTTTCAAAAGCTAACCGAAGGTCACATAAACTGGACAGTAGAAAGCTAAAGAAACTAGAGGCTTGAAAATGCCAGTATATTTAAGTGTTTTTAAAACAAATAAATATTTTATGAATTGTTGCCAAAGATAAAAGTTATATCAATTATATTAAAAAGTATATATGTTCATTATAGCACAAATTGTTTTCATAATAGATTGAATCTATTAATAATTTATAATTGATACTTTCTGAAGTACTATAACAAAGAATTATTCTAATAAAGTAAATGATAAAATTTATAAAAGTCTGTGCTAAAGAGAAAATAGTTGAAAATATTATTTTAAATAATATGTTCTGTGGGCTAGGTCTTATAACCTTTTAAATTATGCAACCATAGCTAAAATAAGAGTTCAAACTGAACTTTCAATTGATGGAAAGATTATCTTCCAACTAGAAATTGAATTTTTAACATGGTATTGAATATATAGAAAATAGTCTTATGACATAAATTATAAACAAGGACAAAAAGCAAATAATTAATTCAAGTGACTCTTAAACCACCCATAATCAAATGAGAACTGCTGTATCAAAAGTAGCAGTTAATTACTACTCTGTTGCCTGTAATAATTATATCAATTAGGCTATTATTTTATTCAGTTATGTGACTTTTAAAAATCTTTATAAAATGAAATCTTATTAAAATTAATTAATTCAGTAGCCTGTAGAACTGCCTTTTTCTTGCTTACTTGCATTAAAAATGGCTTTTGGTCACCTATACTACAATTAAAAAAATGGCATTTGGCCTTTTTTATGGTAAAGATAGCTGGAAGTTATTCAGAGGTTTTCCTTGTGAACAAGTATATGATCCCTCTAGATAATCAATCCAGTCTTTGTTGAACAACATTCTATGATTGTAATATAATAAGACCAATTGTGTGCTACTCTGGTATGAAAATTAATATCATACTTGTTTAGACTGGTACTTTCGGCTTAGCACAGAATATGGTATATTGTCACAGCTAATTCACCAGGTAAAATTCTACCCAAGCAATGATCAATATTTCACTTAGATTTTGTTCTTATTTAACTTCTAAGCTTATTAGCTTCTATAGGTGTTGGAGTTGTTCTAAAAGCATCAAAATTACTAAGTTAATATTAAAGAAAAACTGCATCTTAATAAAATTGCATTTAATTCTATCTTTCTGTAAGGGATTAACACGAATTATAAATTTTAAAATTATGAAAAAATATTATTTTATTCCATTTTATGAATAAACCAGGGGTGACAGTGGACCCAAAATTATAAAATTTGGAAATTAAAAAGGTTTGTTTCAACACAACATCATGCAAGTTGGCAAGTGAAAACTTTAGACAAGATAATTCTAGAAAGAACAAAAATACTTGACATTGTTGAAAAGTGAATTGTATGTTCCGTTTCTATTTAAGGAGGTCTAGGTAAATTGGACTGATAGACTCCCACTGAGAAGAATTAGAAAAAACCTGGCAAACTATTAAAAAATTTTTTTGACAGCATCAGAGAGATTATAGTAAAGAATTACAGATGGAGTCAATACCTAAGAGTAAAGAAAAGAGAGAAGACTTATCCCCCAGAATGCTTCTACTTAAAATGGGATACATGGATCTGCTGAGAGTCCTTGAACTGCTTGTTCCAGTCAGTGACAAAGTAGGGACACACTTCGTTAAAAAAGATCTAAATGGACGATAATCACATGAAAAGATGCTTTACTTTTTTTGTCTTCAGACAAATGCTAATTAAAACTATAATGAGGAGCCCTCATACACTGCTGATGGGAATGTAAATTGGTTATAGAGATTTTGGTAAACTTTCTTACAGTATCTCAAAGAACTGAATTTATGCTAACTTTTGATGCAACAACTCTCTTCTTGGCATATGCCTGCGAGAAATGAGTGTATACTGCCTAAGAGACTTATACAATAATGTAAAAGCATTATTTATAATACTGTTATAATACCCAAATCTTCTTCAACAGTAGACATATTCATAAATGGTATACATATAATGAATATCTTACAGCAATATAAAATAACAAATTAATATACCTGAATAACATGGATGAGTCTCATAGCACATTAAATTGATGAAATAAGTCACATATAAGTAATATGGACTGTATATTTCATATATATAAACTAAACAACTTGTCGAACTCTCTATAACGTTAAATGCCATGTAGTGGTTTACCTTAGGTGAGGAGGGAGGGAGTAGTGACTATGAATGAGGATTATGGTTTGCTAAGGATGTTGAGTATCTTGACTTGGAAAGCACTTATACTGAATGTTCACTTGTGCTTTGTCTTTCTTTCTTTCCTTCCTTCCTTCCTTCCTTCCTTCCTTCCTTCCTTCCTTCCTTCTTTTTTTGTAATACTTCAATAAAATGTGCTTCAGGGTTAGGAACTCTGCCCTTAGAGTCATGTTACCTGGTTGCAGATTTTGTTGAGAGAAGAAAGCGATGGGCCAAATGCTAATTCCAGTACATCTAACAAATATCCAAATACATTTCTTTGCTAACATTCCAAGTATGCCAACAAATTAGAAATGCACAGCTTCTGAGTCAACCTATGAATACAGTAACTATATTCTAAAATAAATGGTTTGTGCAGCTAATCATTAGGTATCATTACAGTTTCCCAGGATGTCTTCTCTGTTGATTGGGGGAAGATGGAGGAGACAAGCATCAACCAAAAGAACACATACAGAAACAAAACATAATGAATTACAAAAAAGATGTAAGTCATAAAGGAAAGACATATCAGGGTGATTTAAAATTTAAAACTATTACCTTGAAATCACCAGTACAAAAACAATGTAATTTGTGGAATTAGTCTAGTGGTGGCTGGCAACTAGACATGCATACATCACAATGAACTGTGACACTTTTTCTAAAATCCATACACTGGGCCCAAGTCTATCATACATAAATAATGTATAATGAGACCCAGGGGTTAAACTCAAGCATTTCTAACTTTAAAAGCTCCAAAGGTAATTGTGATATGAACAACAGGTTAAGAACATTAGTTTAGGGTATAATATCAGTGCAACACCAAAATTTGTTTATCTCAGTCATACATGTTAATAATTCAAGTAACCGGTTATTTGACTTAGTTAACAGGTCTCCACATGGGATGGGTGGATTCTAGGGTGGCCCCCTGTGATTTTCAATTCCCTTTACTTACTTCTAAACAATAAAATAAGACAAACCTAATAGAATGACACTTGCATGATTATGTTACATTATGACTACTGCTAACAGACTTGCTCCCCAGTCACATTGCTGGTTTGATGAAGTTAAGCGCAAGTGTGGGGAAGCCCTCATGACAAGGAAATGAGGGCAGCAATTACAAACTGCAGATGATTGCTAGGAACTATAGGTGGCCTCTAGGAATGAGGGCAGGCTCCCTTTTTCTTTCAGTAAAAAAATTGGAGGTCTTAGGCCTACAACCACAAGGAGATGAATTCTGCCAACAATCTGTGTGACATCTTCCCTAGGTAAGACTCTAAATCAGAAGCCAGTTTTTAATTTTGATGAAGTTGCATTTTTTAATGTTGTCTTTTATGAATTATACATCTGGTGTGATGTATAAGAACTCTTTGCCTAATTAGAGACCACACAAAATTTCCTACATTTTCTCTACTAGTTTTATAATTTGAGATTTTATATATAGGTCTGTTATTCATTTTGACATTATTTTTGTTTGTTTTTGTTTTTGTTTTCTTTCAAGGTGTGAGGTAAGGATCTAAGTTCATTTCATTTATATGAAATGGATGTATGTTTTTGGATAGCCAGTTATGCTAGCATAGTTTGTTGAAAGCTGACCCCTTTTCACTGAATTCTTTAGCACTTTTTATCCCAAATAAGTTGACCATAAATAGGCTTGTGTTTTCCTGGACTTTTTATTCTTTTCCATTGATTTATATGTTTATCCTTATTACAATATTACACTTTATTAGTGAGATTTAATTTAGTTTGCAGTAAATTTTGAATTCAGATAGTCCTTCAGTTTTGTACTTATTTTTTAAATATTATTATAGCTATCCTTTGCTTTTCTAAGTAAATGTTACGATCAGATTGCTAATTTATGAAATAAGAATTTTGATAGGAATTTCATTGAATTTGTAGATCAGTTTCGGAAAAAATGCCATTGAAAACAATATTTATTGTTCCAATCAATGAGCATGAATATACCACTCCATTTATTTAGAGATACTTAATTTCACTCAGCAGTGTTTTGTAGTTTTCAGTGTACCTGTCTTATACTTGTTTTGTTGAAATTGTTCATAAATATTTTATTATTTTTGATGTTATTGTGAATAAGACTGCTTTGTTAATTTCATGTTTGTATACTTTTTTTGCTAGTAGATAAAAATCCAATTGACATTTTACATTAATCGTATCTTGCAAACTTGCTAAAACTGCCTTGTAAGTTACAGTCAATTATTTGTAAATTCTTTTAAAATATCTACATAAAAGATTCCGTTGTTTGTGAAAAAAGACAATTTTTATTTCTTTTTCAATCTGTCTGTTTTTCGTAACTCACTCCATTCTTGAATCTCCATTACAAAGTTAAGTAGAAGTGCTGACATAATACCTCCTCAGTGCCACATATCCAATCTTAGAGGTAGGGGAAAGAGTCAAAGTGTGCTGTTAATGGTAGTTTTTTTGTAGATGCCCTTTTCAGGTTGAGAAAATTACTTTATATTACTAGTTACAGAGGGTTTTTTTTAAAAAAATGTGACTGTTTTAGATTTTAGCAAATGATTTTTCTACATCTATTGAGATAATCACCTATTTGTTTTACCTTATCCTATTACTATGAACCATTCTAAATGTTAAACTGACCTTGCATTATATGACTCATTCCATCTGATAATGGTGTATAGACCTTTATATATGTTGCTGTGCATTGTGATTTTCAAATTTGTAATAACTGTCGATTTTATTCCTACAGTTAATATATCTAAGTAATTTGAGATTTTTACTTTCAATTGCTGCATTAAGAGTGTTTGCAGGGGCGCCTGGGTGGCACAGCGGTTAAGCGTCTGCCTTTGGATCAGGGCGTGATCCCGGCGCTATGGGATCGAGCCCCACATCAGGCTCCTCTGCTGTGAGCCTGCTTCTTCCTCTCCCACTCCCCCTGCTTGTGTTCCCTCTCTCGCTGGCTGTCTCTATCTCTGTCAAATAAATAAATAAAATCTTTTTTTTTTTTTTTTAAAAAGAGTGTTTGCAAGTCTTTATAAGCTGATAGCAAGTTCTCTGGATTGTGTCTAAAAGCGAAAAATCAAATCACCAAGAAAACAAACAAAAACTTTTTGGAGGACATAAGGAATGTAGTACATATAGCTGAAAGAGAAAAGAAAAAGATTTGAAAAAATAACACATCTCAATGCTCAGAGAAAATCATGGAATCATGGATCATTTTTGATAAATATAATTTAATATTTTATCCTACTTGTTCTAAATATATTATTTTATATGTTCTAAATATATTATTTCATTTAGGTTCTAAATATATTATTCTATAGCTCAATATTTTGCACAAATATTTTTATACAAAAATGAAACTTCTCTATTAAAAAATAATTACAATTGGTTCAAAATTATATATCTAATGAGAAGCCATCAAACAAGACTTATATGAACTATGTCAGACATAAATAACACACATAAATAATACCCAAAAATTAAAATTTAAATGCTGGACAAAGATAAAGCAGGTACATGCCAGTATAAATAAAGCAAAGGCCTAATCTTAATCTTAAAACTAAAATTATTTTTAGGGTCTTATTACTGAGCAAAATTTTAGATTTATGAATATTTTTGCTTACAAAATATTATAGAAATACTCCTAAGACTTTTCAACTCCTCTTCATATCCTATCCATTCTCCACGATTCAAATATATAATAGTTCTGCTGTCTTACATTTCTGGACATGTTGAGCAAACTCTCATAGCATTAATCTACTACCTGATGGAAACTTTCTCACAGAGCATGTTTTTTCTTGGTCTTTGAACTTTTCTGCAGTTCTTTTGCAGAGTTCCAGGAAAATTATCTTCCTTTCTAGCAAAAAGATGTGTGAATTGCATTCTAATCCATTTTATTTTAGTATTTTATCTATTTTAACTTCATCGTAATTCACAAACTACTACTACTTGAATTTATTATTATAAACCAAACTTAATAAATACACTGATGACCAATGACTATGGAGAAATTTCCACTGTGTAGTTTTTTGCAAAATATTTCAGTAAAAAATAAAATTAACCATGAAAAAATGCCAAGATCCAACCATTTAAATTAGAAAACTTAGAATACACCATATTCTCAGAGGGTTACCCAGAAACTATAGTAATGAGAGGGAGAGAATGATTGATTGTTAAGGAATTACCTCACATGAATGGGTGGGGAGGCTGGCAAGTCTAAAATCTGCAGCATAGGTGAGCAGTTTCAAGACTGAGGAAATAAATTATACTGCAGTTCAAATCTGAAGGCAGTGGCTGGCAGAATTCCATCTTCCTCAAGGGAATTCTATCTTTTTCTTAATACCTCCAACTGAATGGACAAGGTCCATCCACATTAAGGAGGATAATCTGCTTTATTCAAAGTCTAGTCATTTGAACATTAATCTTTTTAAAAAATACCTTCATGGCAGCATCTAGACATATTTGACCAAATCTCTGGGTACTGTGCCTAATCAAGTTGACACATAAAAGTAATTAGCACATCAACCTATATAAAATATAGAATTTTACAATGAACAATAAATAAATTCTAACATTAACATATCACCATGTTTGCTTTATCACATATCTATTAATCTAGTCATTCTTCTATTTATCAATTATCTTATTTTAGGAATAATTTCAATATGTTTCAAGAATAAACATATTTCCCCCTAAATTTTTCATCATGAATATCATTAACTATATTACAATGTTTGCTTACAGTTGTAGAGTTGAAGCAAAATTGACATAAAATGTAAAATATTGAACATACAGTTACTGAGTTGTTACAAGTGTGTACATCTGCGTGCACACAAATTATACAGAGACATAGAACATTTCCATTACATCCTAAGTTCCCTCTTTCTCTCTACCAGTCATTCCTCACCCCTACTATAAACTGCACAGAGTTCAATGACTCTAGATGTTTTTTTCCATAGTGGATTAGGTGTTTTTTTTTTCTCTCTTTTGAAACTTCATAAATATGGCACTATATAATGTATAATCATTTGTATAAGGTTCTATAAGGTTCTTCCACTCAACATACTGTTTTTGAGATTCATTTATGGTTTTTTTTTTCTGTATCAGTAGGTTTTTAAAAATTGGTGAATAGTACTGTATTACAGAAATATGCCTCACTTCATTTATCAATTCACCTATTGATGGATACCTGTGTTGTTTCCAGTTTTTAATTATTATGAATTAAGTTGTTATAAATATGCCCTGTGTGGACATGTCTTTTCATTTATATAGGGTGAATACTTAGGAGTGGAATTTATAAGTCATATGTTAGGTATGTGCTTAGTTTTAATAAGAAACTGGCAAAGAATTTTCCGAAGCAGTTGTGCTATCTTAGGCTCCCAGTACAATGTATAGGACTTTTGTTTGCTCCATAGCTTCAAAATGTTTGCAGTTGATAGTTAACATCAAAGAACAGTAATATATAATACATACACTTAAAATACATATAATATATAAATATATATAATATAAAAAAGGAGGAGTTTCTGAATAAGTTAGAAAAAGAGATTTAGAAAACTGAAGTGAAATGTGTATGGAAAATGACCTGGAAATTCAACCATAAAGGATTATGAATGGCTAATAAAAACATGAAAGTATGTTTCAAATTATTAATACAAGAACTTTACACTAAAACATTAAAAAGATAGGGTCTTTTGGCTATTAAACTGACAATAATTAAAAAGCAGAATATTCTGTCTTAGAATTTTCGATGGACAGATATTCAATGTATAGCTTGCAGAATGAAAAAATTGTAAAAAATTTTCTGGAGGGCAATATGCTGTATTTGTTAACATTTTAAGAATACATTTGCCTTGGCACACCTGGGTGGCTCAGTTGGTTAAGCAACTTTTGGTTTTGGCTCAGGTCATTATCTCAGGGTTGTGAGATCAAGCCCACATTGGGCTTCAAGCTGGGCGTGGAGCTGCTTAAGATTCTCTCTCCCTCTCCCTCAGCCTAAAGTGCTCTCACTCTCTCTCTCTCAAAAAAAAAAAAAAATAATAATAATAATAATACACTTGCCTTTTAAGTTTGTAATTCCAAAGCTAGGATAGAGTACTAAATAAATCATCAAAGAATGTCTGCAAGACTAAATATGAAAGGTAGTTCTTTAAAGTATTATTTGTGATAGTAAATAATTTAAAACAACATAAATGTATTATACAAATCTGTTTGATTAAATTTTTTTTGTTTGTGATTATTACCATTAAAAACTGTGTGGTAGGGGCGCCTGGGCGGTGCAGTCGTTAAGCGTCTGCCTTCGGCTCAGGGCGTGATCCCAGCGTTCTGGGATCGAGCCCCACATCAGGCTCCTCTGCTAGGAGCCTGCTTCTTCCTATCCCACTCCCCCTGCTTGTGTTCCCTCTCTCGCTGGCTGTCTCTGTCAAATAAATAAATAAAATCTTTTTAAAAAAAAAAAAACCTGTCTGGTAAAAGAATGTAAATGGTTATGGGAAGTATTTAATTATATATGGTTGTAGAAAGCAGGGATTAATGTAGTGACAAGTTGTTATAAGGACTTAATGTCCTTTCTGTTTTGCTTGAATATGTACTCACTGTATTTCTTTATTAAAAATCTGAGACTTGTATCTTATTATTTTCATATGTAATAGCAAGGAAGACAAATTTACATTGACTATTTTTTGTCTGTTTTAATTTCACCATTAGTATGTGTAGTGTCCTGTAAAATGCAGATATTAGTTAAGAGAAATTTTGAATATGTAGCTTAAAAAAACACTTCTATAGTTTTTTTTTGATGCCAAAGAAATGTACTGAATTTTTCCACTAAATTCAAAGAGTTTATCCGCTTTTATTTTAAACCAGTGAAATGTTAAAAAAGACACGAAGAAGTAAGAACTATGGCATTTGCTCTAATTCATTTTAGTAAAGTTTAAATCTAGTCAAGTCATATTTTTTCTGTATTTCAGCTTTAAAGATAAAATCTTTGGATTTTTTTAATATTATGTTTATTTTGGCAGTCAAATTACCCATTAAGAAGAATTAACCATGGAGGGGCACCTGGGTGGCTCAGTTGGTTGTGTCTGACTTCATTCAGGTCATGTTTCCAGGGTCCTGGGATCAAGACCCACATCGAGTCCCCTGAGTGCCCTTCTCAGCAGGGAGTCTGCTTCTCCTTCTCCCTCTGTCTGCTGTTCCCCCTGCTTGTGCTCTCTCTCTCAAATAAATAAAATCTTTTAAATAAAATCTTTAAAAAAAATTAACTATGGAAAGTGCTATGCTTATTTATTTATTTTTTTGTGCAGCATTTTTTTCTAGAGAAATCATGAATCAAAAAGTTTTAAAAAGCACTTTGCTGTATCTAAAAATATAACTCTTCTTAATTTTTAATTTATTAATGGATTTACAAAGGAGAGAAAAAACATAGCTATCTCCCTCTCATATAAAATCATGAACAAATTATTAAAATCACTTAAAAGATCATACTTTAATGTTCAACAATGTTTCATTTTTCATTGACCAATCTATTAGGAATATTTTGTACCAAGGGAAGGCAGATGCCCCTTGTTACATCCATTTGTGTCAAGCATATTATCATCCAGTATCTAAAGAGATAAATCGCTACAAGGTATATTTTTAAGATTGAAAGGAGCCTTAGCCTCCATGGGGCCCCATGAAAAAATGTTCCTAAGAAGAAGTAGTGTAATCCTTCCAACCTAAAAAACAAACAAACAAAAAACCCCCAAAACAAACAAAAACAAACAAAACCCAACAACAACAAAAAATCACAAAAAAGCCAACATTTAGTCCTTAGTATTTTTTTCTTTTAATTTTTTACAGTGTTTTTAGAAGACAGAATTTTAATTTCATTTCAAAAATCTTTTTCTTTCCCTTTTTCAGCACCCTACCCTTCAGCGGTGGTATACTGACGAATTCTCATGGTCCCTAATAGGTCACCAGAGGAACTGAGCCCTGAGTAACCACTTGCAGGGCTAGCTCAAATGAAACACACACTCCAGTATGTTCACTGTCTCACTCCCTCTAGTTCTTCACTTTATTTCCTGAAGACACCTCCAATAAGATACCTGCTCTTACACCCTTGTCTTAACCTCTGTTTTTGGAGTAACCCATTTAAGATAAGAAGACTGGTTTTTGCCGTGACTTTTCAGTATTTTTAAGATATTCAAATGTAAATACAACATAGGCCATTCAGTACCTTCTGAAACAAGGCATGAATTAAATCCTTCGTAGACAGAGAAAAACACTGCACAGAGAAAATAGCCCAGCACCTGGCTTTCATGAAATAAGAGGTATCAAGGTACATATGGGAGAGAGAGCTGGTAGGAGGCACGGAGAATGGCTAAGGAAATTTATAGAGTAATTACAAATGAGGAGGAAAATTTAGCAAAGCAAAGCAGGAAACCTTTTTGCATTCTCAGTGGTTAAATAAGATAATGACTAAAAATATATTGTATTTAAGACACATGAAAGGTACTTTTACTAGAATGATGAGCCACACAGAGTTGTTTGGTGGAAGATGAAAACAGTGGAGAACTATCTTCAGAAGAATCTATTTGTTGATAGCTTGATCTTGGAATATTTCACGTATTTAGCTATAATTAGTTTAATAAGATTGGCACAGGACTGAATAAGCTAATCCATGTAAGCACTTAAAACATCACTTATATGGAGTGAACACTCAGTTAATATTAACTATTTTATTAAGTGCTTATTATATATATAACTCTATAATAACAATATTATAACATCATTTCTTTTAAACCACTCTTTCAGCTACTGAGTTTAGTGAGGTTTAGAGACTAAATAATTTGTTGATGAGCCTAGGACAAGAAGGAAGAAAGAAAGAAAGAAAGAAAGAAAGAAAGAAAGAAAGAAAGAAAGAAAGAAAGAAAACAGAAGGGAAGAAAGAAAGAGAAAGAGAGAGGGGGGAGGAAGAAATGTACATATTTTAAAAAGCTTCTTACCTTGAATACTGCAGATTTTGTTGCCTAGAAGGCAAAATGGTTTTTCTCTCCCTTTCCTTTGGGCCAATTATGGGTTTTATTAATACACAGGAATTTAGGGGATTTTTGTGGGCAAGGGTATAAAAACCACACAAATATTCTCCAAATTTATTTGTTCATGTGGCATTCAGCCTTTCTTCTCTCTGAAAACAATCAGGAAATTAGTTATGCATCTTCTCCATTCTTTTATTTAAAAAATATTTAGGAAAGAGTCAAAATTTGTCAGGATTAATTTTATAAGAGAAGAAAAGACAGTGGTGGAGGCTATCAGAGAATGGAAAATAGATTTTCATTCTTAGTGGAACAGAATGTTAAAGGAGTGAAAGAACATAGAAATTATCTTATCTCAGGACATCTGGGTGGCTCAGTCAGTTAAGCATCTGCCTTTGGATCAGAATCTCAGGGTCCTGGGATAGAGCCCAGCTGGCAGGCTCCCTGCTCAATGGGGAGTCTGCTTTCCCTCTCACTCTGTCCCTCCCTCCTGCTTGTGCACTTTCTCTCAAATAAATAAATAAAATCTTAGGAAAAAAAAATCTTTTTAAAAAAAGATTTTATTTATTTGAAAGAGAGAGAGAGAACAAGCAGGGGGAGCGGCAGGAAGAGAGAGAGGGAAAAGCAGGCTCTCTGCTAAGCAAGGAGCCCAATGCAGGGCTCAATCCTACGACCCAGGACTGCTCCATCCCAGGACCATGGGATCATGACCTGAGCCAAAGGTAGACTCTTAACCAACTGAGCCACCCAGATGCCCCCCCACCAAAAAAAATTATTTTATCTCTACATGCTTATCTGATATGCTTCCTGTTCAATTTGTTAGGTTTGGCTCTTTCTTCCCCGCTTTTCACACCTTTCTCCAACTCCATACAACTGTCTCCTTTTCAACTCCATATATCCTAACCTTCTTCTTCAACATCGGTAATCGGAGACACCATTGATTTAGGACAGATCCCATCATGGGAATATTGTTTCATTTCAGTTCCACAATCCTCCTGCAAAGTGAGGTGGAATTCCTAATTTTATACGTGGGTCAATGATAGCTAGATCAATAGGTAAGTAAATTATACATAAATAGAAGACCTAGCAGTTAAAATTAAATATTTCTTTCTCCCCCCAAACCTTGTTTTTCTAAAATACTAGATTATATGATTTTCTACTAGTTTAATGTTTTCCACATTATTATTTGAAAATAACAGTGAATCAGACACATTTGGGGAAACATAACTCAAGCTGAGGCTAATGGCTAATGTGCCTTAATTTGCTTTCCAACGGTAGGGAAAACCTTAACCCAGAGAAATGGGCATTGGATTGTTAGAATTTACTTTGGCAGGCATACCAGGGAGAAATTATGGTGACTAAGTCTTCCAACCAGAAGTCTAGCTTTGCTCTAGAAATTGTGATTATCCACAGTGGACCATGGTCTCAATTCATAAGGAAGCTTTTATTAGAAAGATACAGACGTAGTGAAGAGAAGGGCCATATGCACCCCAATGTTCATAGCAGCATTGTCCACAATAGCTAAATCGTGGAAGGAACCGAGATACCCTTCAACAGATGACTGGATTAAGAAGTTGTGGTCCATATATACAATGGAATGTTACTCAGCCATCAGAAAGAATGATTTCTCAACATTTGCTGCAACATGGACGGCACTGGAGGAGATAATGCTAAGTGAAATAAGTCAAGCAGAGAAAGACAATTATCATATGATTTCTCTCATCTATGGAACATAAGAACTAGGAAGATCGGTAGGGGAAGAAAGGGATAAAGAAAGGGGGGTAATCAGAAGGGGGAATGAAGCATGAGAGACTATGGACTCTGAGAAACAAACTGAGGGCTTCAGGGGGGAGGGGGGTGGGGAATGGGATAGGCTGGTGATGGGTAGTAAGGAGGGCATGTATTGCATGGTGCACTGGGTGTTATACGCAGCTAATGAATCATCGAACTTTACATCAGAAACCAGGGATGTACTTATGGTGACTAACATAATATAATAAAAAAAACATTAAAAAAAAAAAGAAAGCAGTAGTTCACATGTCCATAGGGTAGGTTTTGAAACAAAAATTGAAAGTACAGATAAAATAGGTGAGACTGTTTCTTATATAGTGCTATGTGCACCTACTTTCAAAGTTATTGCTCTATAGAGTATTTCCTGTGTCTAGTGTAGTATTTGAATAAGGGTCATATCTAACCAAAGTAAGAGATTAATAAATATCCATATAAACATAGAAAAATTCTGTTTTCTACTCTAGTTACATATTTAAAATTCAATACAGTTTTAGGGTTAAAGACTACACAGAAAATTGTTAATTTTAATTGAAATTATTTCTGAGAAGTAGTATTTACTTACATTGAAATTCACATTAAAAGTCCAAGTCATCTAACTCCAAGATGCAGAGCAATTTATTGAATTTAGGATCTCTGCTCATGACTCTTTCAATGCCCTGCAACTATACTTATTTTAATATTTCTCTCACCTTTTACCTTTTCTTATATAAGCCTTTTTTCATTTCCTATGGTAATGTTCTAAATTAAAATCTGAAAATCATGTGATCCACAACACCACACTAATAAAAAGAATTTGATCTTAGTTATACAGTGCATATATTCTCTGATTGTCAAAGTAGTTTTCACTGCTAGCTATAATCATTTATAAAGCAGACTATTCAAATGTAGAAGTGAGAAAATTATATTCATAAGTAATCTTACGGCATCTTTTGGGTAACCTAACAGGACTTTTTTAATTGGGAAATTGACAGAATCTTAAACATATTTAAATAATTTGCAAAGATTCTCTTAGCTTAAAAAATGAGAATATGCAAAAATATGAACAGGCAGTTTTTCAATGAATAATAAATACATATATGTTTGCAAATAAACAGGATCAACAGGAGTGAGCCTAAAATGCACAGTTTCATATGTAGAGAGATTTCCCAGGAGAAACTAAGATTACAATCCAATTAAGCTGTTACTATATGGAAATGAGAAACTGCAATTTAAATCACCATAATAAGGAAAAAATTCAAAAGCAAAATAATTTTTTCTTGTTTTATTTCAAAGCAGTCAAATGATAAGTTGCCAAAGGAATAGGTAAGCTTCAGGTGATCAGGAGCTAAAGGGAATCAACTTATAAAATATATTTAATGATGGATGGCTTTTGAGTGTTAGCAGAAAGCCATATCATCACTTCACAATTGAAAATTCATTAGAACTTGGGAGACCAGGATAACATTTAGTAAATAGAAGCAGCATGTGAGAAATTTGAATGAGTACAGGGGCTTAATAGAATAATCAGTGTTCAAACTAGTTTACCTCTAAATAACAATTTATAAATATTCATAGTCTTAAGACTAACTAAAGGATAAAATTAGGAATCTTGCTCCAAATATTATTAGCATTATACCATTTATTTCAATGATGCGCCATAGTATTAGTTAAAACTAAATTGTTTAAAGTGGAAGAGAATATTGAAGTTCAAATGCTATATTTAAGTTGAATATTCAACTTAAAATTTAAGTTCTACCACATGTAAATAGACTTTTCCAGTGTCTCTAAACTAATCTATGAATTATGGCACTTATGTATACTTAGGCAGTATCCAATTAAAGACTAGATGATTGTTAAAAAAATTTCTGCAACTCTTAGAAATTGAACAATAGTCTTTTGAACATACCAAAGAATTTTAAAATGTTGACTAAATTTTGCAAGCAAGAACAAATAATCTCAGTGAAGAGAATGACACATTCAAAACAAACATTTTATCCCTTTTGTTTTAAACTTGAGATGAAGAACTGGAGGCATGCATGGCAAATACAGATCTCACCCATGATTTCATGGTTTGCACAGAATGTTCAAAAACATTTGAATTTGTTGTTTGTATTTAACTCCTGAGACACTTGACATAGAAATTGAATTGATATTCTCTCTCAAAAAAATAAGAAGATTTGGCCACACTGACCCACATTTCACAGGACAATATATTATACTTGAGTTCAGGTTACCCCTTTTCCATAGAACAAAAGTTCGATTGTTGACCTACTAGCTACTTTAATTTACCCTGTATTCCTAGACCCCCATCTCTACTATGGTTTTTGTTTATAGAAGGATCAAATGCAAACTATTAAAAAATTAGCAATAATATATTTTATAGTACCTCTTTTTATTTAAGTCACATAGTTAGGTTTTTAAAAAGTACACACATTAGATTCTTTAAATATTCAAAAGTTATGTTTAACATATTGCCAAAGGGCTGAAGAAAGAGCCACATACTAGAATCAAGCGACGTCAATTACGTAGATCATGTAATAAAGGCATAGCATTTTCGTAAGTTTTTAGGTATTATTTTACTGAAGAAACAGTGGAATATAATCTTTGAAGTTTTTGTCTTTGTCTCAGAGGACACCTGTGTGTGATTTTACAAAAGTTTTAAGCCATAATGTTCCTGGTTTTAATAATAACTTTTACCACAAAAAGTACTACTACACACTCATAAAAGAAACAACTCTCAAGTGTATGCTTTTTTTAATTTTATTTTATTTTATTATATTATGTTAATCACCATACAGTACATCCCCAGATTCCGATGTAAAGTTTGATGCTTCATTAGTTGCGTATAACACCCAGTGCACCATGCAATACGTGCCCTCCTTACTACCCATCACCAGTCTATCCC
>NC_048218.1:34533827-34560252 GCF_002007445.2 Ailuropoda melanoleuca
TGAAATTATCCCCTGCATATTCTCAAGTGTATGCTTTTTAATGACGACTTTTGCAATCTTTTGAACAGTTATCTGGCAATTCATTCCAATTTTTATGTTCACATTTTTTATTTATATGAATTTTATTATTCTTTTGAAATGGGTTAATTTATTGGGGGTGGTGAGCGTTCTCCAAAGTTTTCCTTTTGTTCTTTTATCTTTTGCATCATGTATTATTGTCTCCCAGAAAAGCAAGCAGTGTTCCATTACTCACTAAAATAGTTTACAAATATACATACTTTCACAATTTCTAGGCACCAGTAGTGTTGTAACATGACTTTAGCTCCGTAGCAGTTGTGTTGATATCAAACTTAATCCCCTCCAGCCCCTACACCAAACAGGTTATTCACTGTGAGGCACTTTTCTGGGAGTGAGATCCACAGCACTTCTTAGCTACCAGACCTATATTAGCTTAATCTTGAGGACAGAGAAACAAAAATATCCCCTCCGTTAAGTATTACTCTAGAAGGAAAGTCTCAATGGATTAAAAAAAATGCAGCCTAAAGAAAATGTGATTAAAGTAGTATAAACAAGTGTTCACTGGTAAATTTTCAAAAAAAAAAAGTAGTTTACTCATCCTAAAAAACAAAATTCAAAATTAACATAATAGCACACCAATGATAATGATACTAACTGGCAATTACTTGAACCCTGCTCACTTTTGTGTAAAGTGTTTTGTTGTTGTTAATAAGATCTAAACAGGCAAATTAAATATTTGAACAGTTTCTTCCAGACTTCATACAGATTCTGTATTTCATCTGTTAATTCACTCTTTCTATTTGAAGCATTAGGGACTTGAGAACCAAAACACCACCTGTGGTTCTATTTTATTCCTAACACATCCCTCACTGATGGTTTTAAAGACTGCATCAAAGGGAGGCTCTTAAGGTGAATGTCCTCATTGTCATTCCAGAAAAATAATATGGTATTATCTCCTAGTGATGTGGTTCACATCTTTAATAATGCTAAACCCAACTTATTCCTTTATTTTTTTCGACGTCTTAAATGCTTAGCAGGGAGATAGAGTAGGAACCTCATATCTGATTGGCATATCTTCTGTTTTGCTCAAGAAATGCAATTTAATTAACCATGGGCATTCTTCATTTATGCTTTACATTACATCCAGCTATCTTGCTGAATATTTTCAAGTGTAATCATAATCTCTTAGATAATTATTAATGGGTATTTTCTTCAAAATAAAATAAGCTTATCTTTTAGTTAAATACTTACGAAATGCTGGGGACTTAAAAAACGCCCCTTATAACACAAAAGCCAACTTATTCTACATTCAGAAAATATTAACATTAATAAAGTAAGTATCTTAATTATCTATAAATATTGCATCTAAAAATAATAACAACGTAAATTCCATGTCATATTTAGACTTTCTCTAAATTAAGACTGTGTCAAAAGCTGGCTTGAAGGAAAATAAAAACTTGAATTTTTTGTAACTTTAGGTAGAGTAACACAAATATTTTTCACGTTAACATGCATGTAAACAGAGTCCAAGCTAGAGCTTTAAAATAAGTGCATTCATTATTATTAACCAGTGATCTTTCAGTTAATCAGGAAAGTGCCCAAATGTTACACTTCCCTTAAAAACATCATTATTAGGAATTTTCTGTCTGAGTTCTCTGGCTTTCAGTTCAACACGAGATACAGTGAGTTGTTAATAAAAGAATTGGCATAGAAATTAAGAATCATATTTACATGTCCTAAAGTCATACATTTATTATTTTAACCATTTATTGTGTGGGTAACAGAAATCTCACAAGGTTAGAGTTGTCAATCATTGTAAGAATATAAAAAACAAATATTTGAATATCAGAAGCATAAAAAACTTAAAGATATTAACATAAATGCGAAAATATTGGAAGGCAATTAGAAGGCAATCCAGTATGTTAAATATCTCAAGTATTACTTTCAGAATTGGTTATACTTCCCATTTCAAAGATGTGCTTTCTTAACAGAACCCAACATTTTATGTTTTTTTAAACTAAAATCTAAGAGATTGAAAAATTTTCCTTAGAAATAAAAGAAACATAGGGAGCCTGTAAGGGAAAATAACTCTAAAAGTTACCCTTTTCACTATAGCAGAAATATCTTTATTTTAAGAGCCCTTGAAAATTTTCATCTGAATATTAAATACATATTTTTTTCTAAAAAAAGATGTCATTGATTTTATTTATTTTTATTTCTTTTCATGGTCACAGATTATATTTTTAATTTTTAAAAAATCCTACAATTTTATTTTATTACTTTTTAAATATTTATCCAGGTAGTTAGCATACAAGATAACATTAGTTTCAGGTATACAATATAGTGATTCAGCACTTCCATACAACACTGGGTGCTCATCATAAGTGCACTCCTTAATTCCCATCACCTATTTAACCTATTCCCCCACTCCCCTTCCCTCTGGTAACCATCAGTTTGTTCTCTATAGTTAAGAATCTGTTTGATCTGCCTCTCTCTTTTTTTTCCCCCTTTGCTCCTTTATTTTGTTTTTTAAATTCCACGTATGAGTGAAATCATATGGTATTTGTCTTTGTCTTTCTCTCACTGATATATTTTGCTCAGCCTAATAGTCTATAGCTCCATCCACATCATTGCAAATTTCATTCTTATTGCCCAGTAATATTCCATTATATATATATATAATATAAATACATATATACATATGTATCTATATACATAGATACATATATATGTACACTCACACCACCTTTTCCGTATCCAGTCATCAGTCGATGGACACTTGGGTTGCTTCCATAGTTTGGCTATTGCAGATAATGCCACTATAAATATTGGGGTGCATGTATCTGTTTGTATTAGTAATTTTGTATTCTCTGGGTAAATATCTAGTACTCCAATTGCTGAATAGTAGGGCAGTTTTATTTTTAATTTTTTGAGGAACCTCCACACTACTTTCCAGAGTGGTTGCATCAATTTGCATTCCTACCAACAGTACAAGCGTGTTCTCCATTCTCCACATCCTTGCCAAGACCCGTTATTTCTTGTGTTGTTGATTTTTGCCACTCTGAGTGGTATGAGGTGATATACCATTGTAGTTTTGATTTGTATTTTCTTTTCTCATTTTTTTAAAAGATTTTATTTATTTATTTGACAGAAAGAGAGACAGCCAGCGAGAGAAGGAACACAAGCAGGGGGAGTGGGAGAGGAAGAAGCAGGCTTCCAGCAGAGGAGCTCGATGCGGGGCTCGATCCCAGAACACCGGGATCACGCCCTGAGCCGAAGGCAGATGCTTAATGACTGAGCCACCCAGGCGCCCCTGATTTGTATTTTCCTGATGATTAATAATGTTGAGAAGCCTTTCATATGTCTATTGGCCATTTGAATGTCTTTTTTGGAAAATGTCTATTCATGTCTTCTGCCCATTTTTTAATTGGATTACTCTTTTTTTGGGGGGGGTGTTAAGTTTTAGAACTTTTTTATATATTTTGGATACTAATCCTTTACCAGATATGCCATTTGCAAATATCTAACCCCATTCTGTAGGTTGCCTTTTAGTTTTGTTGATTGTTGCCTTCACTGTGAAGAAGCTTTTTATTTTGATAAAGTCCCAATAGTTCATTTTTGTTTTTGTTTCTCTTGCCTTGGGAGACATATCTAGAAAGAAGTTGCTATGACCAATGTCAAAGAGGTTACTGCCTGTGTTCTCCTCTAGCATTTTTATGATTTCAAGTCTCACATTTAGGTCTTTTATCCATTTTGAATGTATTTTTGTGTTTGGTGTGAGAAAGTGGTACAGTTTTATTCTCCTGCATGTTGCTGACCAGTTTTCCTACACCATTTGTTGAAGAGACTGTCATTTTCACATTGCATATCTTTTCTGCTTTGTTGAAAATTAATTGACCATATAGTTGTGGGTTCATTTCTGGGTTTTCTATTCTGTTGCATTGATCTATGTGTCCATTTTTGTGCCAGCATGATACTGTTTTGATCACCACAGCCATGTAGTGTAACTTGATGTCCAGAATTGTGATACCTCCAGCTTTGCTTTTCTTTTTAAAGGTTGCTTTGGATTATTACGGTCTTTTGTAGTTCCATATAAATTTTAGGACGGTTTGTTTAAGTTCTATGAAAAATACTGGTGGTATGTTGATAGAGATTGCATTGTAAGTATATTTCATTTGTGTAATACAGACATTGGAATAATATTTGTTCTTCCAGTCCATGAGCATGGAATGTTTTTCCATTTTTTGTGTCATCTTCAACTTCTTTCATCAGTGTTTTACAGTTTTTAGAGTACAGGTTTTTCACCTCTTTGGTTATTCCTAGTTATTCCTAGTTATCTTATGGCTTTTGGTGCAATTGTAAATGGGATGGATTCTTTAATTTCTCTTTCTACTGTTTCATTATTGCTTATAAATGCAACAGTTTTCTGTACAACAATTTCATATCTTGAGACTTTACTGATTTTTCAGTTCTGTTTTTTGGTGGAATCTTTCAAGTTTTCTATATAGAGTATCATGTCATCCATGAAAAGTGAAAGTTTGACTTCTTCCTTGCCCATTTGGATGCCTTTTGTTTCTTGTTGTTGTCTGATTAATGTACCTATGACTCCCAGTACCATGTTAAATAACACTGGTGAGAGTGGACATCTCTGTCTTGTTCCTGACTGTAGAGGAAAGCTCCCAGTTTTTCCCCATTGAGGATGATTTTAGCTGTGGGTTTTTCATATATGGCCTTTATGATGTTGAGGCATGTTTCCTCTGAGCCTATTTTGTTAAGGATTTTTAACCATGAATGGATGTTGTACTTTGTCAAATGCTTTTTCTGCATCTGTTGAAATGATCACTCGGTTCTTATCCTTTCGTTTATTAATGGGGTGTTTCACCTGATTGATANCCTGATTGATTTAGAAATATCGAACCACTTTGCATTCCAGGAATAAATCCCCCTTGATGGTGGTGAATGATTTTTTTTTAACGTATTCTTGGATCTGGTTTGCTAGTATTTTACTGAGAACTTTTGCATCCATGCTTATCAGGGATATTGGCCTATAGTTCTCTTTTTTAGTAGAGTCTTTATCTGGTTTTGGTATTAGGGTAATGCTGGCCTCATAGAGTCAATTTGGAAGTTTTCCTTCCTTTCTTATTTTTTGGAATAGTTTGAGAAGAATAGGTATTAGCTTTTGTTTAAATGTTTGGTAGTGTCCACCTGTGAAGCCATCTGGCCCTGGACTTTTTTATTGAGAGTTTTTTGATCACTGATTCAATTTCTTTGCTGGTTATTGGTCTGTTCAAGTTTTCTAATTCTTGGTGTTTTAGTTTGGGTAGTTTATATGTTTCTAGGAATTTGTCCATTTCTTCCAGTTTGTCCCAACATGTTGGCATATAGTTTTTCATAATATTCTCTTATAATTGTTTGTATTTCTGTGGTTTTGGCTGATGTTTCTCCTCTCTCATTTGTGATATTACTTCTTTGGGTCCTTTCTCTTTCCTTTTTGAAAAGGCTGGCAAGAGGTGCATCAATTTTAATACCTTTTTTTTCCTTCAATTTTAACAACTTTTTCAATGAACCAGCTTCTGGATTCACTGATCCGTTCCATTGTTCTTAAAATTTCTGTATCATTTATTTCTGCTCTAATCTTTCTTATTTCTTGCTTTCTGCTGCCTTTAGGCTTTGTGTGTTGTTATTTTTCTAGCTTCATTAGGTGTGAGGTTAGGTTGTTTATTTGAGATTTTTCTTCCTTCTTGAGGTAGGCCTGTATTGCTATAAACTTCCCTCTTAAGACTGCGTTTGCTGAAACCCAAAGGTTTTTGGCCATTGTGTTTTTATTTTCATTTGTTTCCATGTATTTTTTAAATTTTCTCTTTGATTTACTGGTTGACCCATTCATTCTTTAATAGCATGGCACTTAACCTCCATGTATTTGTTATCTTTCCAATTTTTTTCTTGTGGTTGACTTCTACTTTCATGGGATTGTGGTCAGAAAACATGCATGCATGAATCAATCTTTTTCTAATTTATTTAGGCCTGTTTTTTGACCTAATATGTGATCTATTCTGGAAAATGTTGTGCACTTGAAAAGAATGCGTATTATGGTTTTTTAGGATAGAATGTTCTGAATATATCTGTTATATCTATCTGGTTCAATGTGACATTCAAAACCATTGTTTCCTTATTTATTTTATGTTTAGGTGATCCACCCATTGATGCAAATGGGGGTGTTAATGTCCCTTACTATTATTTATTATTATCTATTTGTTCCCCTATGTTGTTATTGTTTTATATATTTGGGTGTTCCCATGTTGGCTGCATAAGTATTTACAACTGTTATATATTTTTGTTGGATTGTCCTCATTATGATTACATAATGCCCTTTTTTGTCTCTTCTTACAGTTTTTATTTTAAAGTCTAATTTGTCTGATACAAATATTGCTACTCCTGCTTTCTTTTGATATTGTGTGATAAATGCTTCTCTACCCCTCACTTTCAATCTGCAGGTGTCTTCAGATTTAAAATGAGTCTCTTGTGGGCAAGATTTCATTGATTTTAAAGGTAAGGCCAGCACATCTTTCACTCCATCTGCAAGAAAATATCTCATTTTTTAGGATGAAGTTATTAAAAATATTCAGGGTCAGTGACTTCTCAAAAATAATATATTGGGAAAAATATATATGCAACACTTAAAATACTTTACAATAGCTCTCTAAAGTTTTTTACTCTTACTGTGTATCATTTTTATTATTTTAGAAAGCTGGAATTTTTAATTTTCTTACTCATATATAAGCATTCTTATAAAATACTGGCATCTTTTATGAAGATAACATATGAAGATTAACTTTGTTTTAGATATATAAAGGAGATGTGAATCAATCTGGTGCAATTGTGAAAAACCGTATTGGAATTAAATGAAATTGCTTACTGTGCCACAACTTTAGTTTTGCTTAAAATCTAAAATATTAAACAACAATTCATTGGAAAGACAGCAAAGATTAACATCTATGGTACAATACTCATGCTACACAACAGTGCTTATATGGGGATTACTTCAACTTTTGCTACCTAATGTTGCTATTTGTATCATTTAAAATGTATATGTTGAAAGTGAATTTTTTATGTGTATATTTGCATAAATAATGTCCAGAAAAAATACACAAATATTAGAATTAGGAACATTTACAGTTATATGCTATGGTTATTTCTAAATAAGTTCCAACACACAAAATAATAAAAATTGAGCTTCTGTAATTTACAATTTAGATGTTATGTCACATTTATCTTAACACACTGAAACTGTAATTGCAAATAATTGAACTTCCAATACACAAGTAAATGAAATTGCTGAACCAAAAGGAAATTAGCATTGATTGCACTTTGAGTAAACTGAACAGATTTGGTAGTTCTGATTTATTGAGGTAGGGACTAGTCCTAAGCCCATTAACACAAATATTTAATTAAAGTGTTGTAATTTTTAGTAACAAATGCAAGAAGAGGAAACAACCATAAAAAGACCCTTTTATTTTGGTAATGAAAATCAATATGAAAATTGCAAGAGTAGCACTCTCAAATTAATGCCAGGCAACTAAAAGAAAATTAAGCATAAAAATTAGATTTTGATAGGCCATAATGAATGTTAGAGAAACTACATGATTGCTATATTGATATTTGTTTAACTTTCATACCTGGAGTTAATACTTTGAACAACAGTGCATAATTTCTTGGAAGAACTCTGTAAAATGGGGATACTATTTGCTTATTTCCTTAAATAACTAACTCAGCATCTTTATATGACATTTACCCTTTTAACATAACATAAAATTATATTATGCCCATGGCTACCTAATATTTCCAGCAAAAGAGATTCTATTCATCTCAACAAAGATAATTTACACAAATCTCCATATCACTTTGTCTACACACAACAAAGTTTTGTTCAATTGTGTTTTATGGTCCTCCATTAATAAGTCATCCCACTAAAAAGATCATTAAGCAAACAAAAATAACATCTGCTTTCATTCTTTAAGTCAATTCTATTTCATGACAAGTATTTACAAGACAAATCTAGTTCAGATTAATTAATTTTATAGGTGAGAAATGTATTCAGCCTGTTACTATATTTCTCATGATATAATTTTTAATGAATTAATCACTCATTTAAACTTCATTGCTTCCAACCTGAATAAAACCGCTGAGGCTGTCACTGAGAGTAATTCTCACTGAATTTACAAGTGGCCAGTACAAGCCTTCTTAGCAGAACCTATTTTGAATTATCCAAATTGATGAAACCAAAGTGAAGCCAATAAAAGGAATTAAAGAAATTACCCATGTAGTATCCAAGCTAATTAAGACCAATCAGCTATGACTTTTGGCTAGAATTCCATTTGTGTCCACATTTTACTTGAATTCAGATTACTATTAACACTGCTTCTGTTGCTATTATTCCTACTCATTCCCATCTTCCTCTTCTTTTTCCTCGACATCCTCTTGCTCTTCCTGATGCTAGTGCTGCTCTTTATACTAGTACTGTTGCTACGGACAGTACTGTAATTATTGCTACTGCATACCATAGCGAACAATTCATCTTTACATCTCTATCTGCAGAGAGTGTATTGAGCTTTGGATTGATTACAACTTACTGAGTGGCATTTATTATTTATTTATATTAAAATCCTATTTATGGGTTTTAATTTAAGGATCAATTGTATGTGATGGGGGAGGGGCAAAATAATGGTCAATGTATCCAAAATCTGATGCCTTTTTCTGTTAAGAAACATACTATCCATAAATGGAGCACTAATTAAAGGCCAAGGCTAAAAAAGAAATTTTATAAAAGTATTATAAAAGGAAAAATGAAAGTAATCTCTACTGAGAATATGGTATACTGAGATTAGCCATACAACCTTCCTAAGATGGAACAGAGTAATTGACACATGATATTTTCCATGCTTTCACTGCTTTGGGTTGAATAACAGTTTATGGAGAAAAATCAACTGAAGACAAATCAGAATCTTTGGGCAGCTTTATTTTCACCCAAATTAAAAATAAAACCTTGCTGATTCTATGGAAAATAGTTACAGCTTTAAAATTTAAATTATCAACTTTATTGACAGAGTGACAATGACAAAATCAGTGGGGGTTTTTTGTTTGTTTTTATTTTTGTCTATTGTTTTTGCCTTTAAAATAGGAATATCTAGACTATAATCTATTTTCCCAGAGTAGGTAGGGTGATCTCTAAGAAAATAAATTAGGTCACTTCATTTCATTGAAAATTGTATCACACTGTAAGGATATGTTGGTTCTCAAATTGGTTCCTGTACACTGACAGCAAGGAAAAACTGAAGAAAGAGGCAGGCCACTCCCGATTAGTAGGTGGCAGTTTTAATAAGCAAGGGAACTTACATATGATGTTTGTCTTGGATGATTGCAAGACAGGTAGATCTCTGTACCTACCTGCCAGAATCTTAAAAGTTTATACGGAGGCCTTAAATAGGTTCAGTCATGTATACCACCCAGATAGTTTCAACAACACATTGCTCTCTCAACGCTGTGACCTTAAAAATGGCTCCCATTGAGGGAATAGTGGGCAAAATGTATATTCCAGGGAAAGGGGAGAGGTGAGGAGCCTCTGATTGACCAAGGGTAGCTCAGGGTCAACTGGTGGTTACCTCCTTTAATGACCTCCTCCAACATGGTAAGAGAATTCAGACTCTTTATTATGACTTCAAAAAATTGTGCAAGTTCTGGCCAAAACCTGTCAAATGTTATCTAATCCTACCCTTCCCCATTCTCCCTACATTTTGTCCTAGTTTTCCTAGGACAAAATCCTACCCTTCCCCATTCTCCTACATTTTGTCCTAGTTTTCCTTTGTTACATGAGCACACATTTTCCTAAGGGATGTTACATATGGTGTGCCCACCTTTTGGGAGGCCTCTTCCTTATTTCTTGATGAGGCTTGATCTTTTATGTCTTCAGTTATCACTCTCAATTTATGTCACCGTCTAAGAGATTCTCACTGTTTGATAGAGATACAAGAGTACACCTCCTTCCCATTTTTCTCTCTTATACCCTATTAGCATTTTCTTTTAGAGTACCTACCATATTTAAGGAAGTTTTTTGTTTGTTTGCTTAATTTTTTTTATTATCTATGCCTCACTAGACTGCTTCATGAATGCAAGAGCCATGTGTGTTTTGTTTGTGCTATGTTCTAGATATTAACACAGTGTCTCTACTCTCCCAGGTATTCAATAAATACTTGTAGAAAGAATGATTAGATGTATGTGTTAATTTATCGATAATTTGAAAAAGCGTCAACCTTGAGGCAGCTTTCTAGCAATTAATCCAGGAATTAAGTAATCTAACAAAGAGTGCATCTTTCTGGTTCACATCTAGCCCTCAGAATCTTCTTTATCTTTCAGATATCCTATTTAAAATGAATATTTGGGATTTTTGCTAATCATGACATTTTATGATCCGCTAAATATAGTATGGTAAGCTAAAAAATCTGGACTACAGAAAAATAGTATAAAATATAACTAATAGAATAACATCAAAAATGATGAAGATAGGAAGATATATACATTAAAAATTAAAATGGTTGAATCTACCATATAGATCGATGGAAGAGCAAAGTGTTACTACTTGGTATTAAGATTCACAAATTTTAAGATCTGTTACTAGGAAAAAGTAGGTAGTTTTGGGTATAGTAAAAAGCATAATGGTGATAAACAGACATAAATTTGTTGCTTAACCCGAGTATTTCAGGTTGAAGGTTTTTTTGTATGTGTCTTTGTTTATTGCTTTTGTTTTGTTTTCTTTTACTCAAGAGCTCCAAGATGTTTCATGTACATTGGGAGACAAAGAAACATATCAAATAAGTGCCCTATTTGACAAGAGATTAGAGACATGTGTAATAAAGGAGTTATATTAGGAAATAATCAGTTATATTGTTTGTTGTGAAGCTTAGGCAGCTTAGTTAAATAACCTAAGTGCAAAATCACTGTATAGCCTGGCAAATCGCACACATTTCTGAACTGTAAGCATATGTCAGCCAGACCCACAGATTGAGAAAGCAGAAAAATAAAATATGTGGCTTCTCACTGAAATAGACTGAGGAAATGATGTCCATGAAAAAGTTCAGAAATTGTGGTAAGACACCACCTTGGAAAAAATCTTTAAATGTAAATTCATAAGTTAGAGATGAGAACATATATTTTTCCATACTACTAAGTGACCATAATATTATAAAGATAATAAAATAGAGGTACATGAAATCCTTGTTTTTGACTTAATGAAGAACACTTACTATGTGATAAAACAAAACCATATCATATTTTCCATGTGCTGTTTGAAGGAAATTTTCTATAGGTAAGGTGATCAACAAAAACTTTTAAAGAAGTGACATTTGTTTTAGTTCCCTATTGCTGCTATAACATATTACCACAAATACAGTAGCATAAAACACAAATTTATTATCATATAGTTCTGGAGATCTGAAGTCTAAAAATGGGCCTACAGGGCTGCATTCCTTCTGGAAGCTCTATGGAAAAATCTGTTTCTTTGCCCTTTCCAATTTCCGGGTGTCACCCTACATTCCTTGTTTTGTGGTTCTTCGTCCATCTTTAAAACCAGTAGTATACCACCTTTTCTACTCTATCTTCTATTTCCACTCCCTCTTCTCTGATTCTTCTTCACTGTAAGGATCTTTGTGATTACAGGGGACCCACCTGGATAATTCAGAATAATCTCATTTTAAAAACCTTAACTTAATCATGTGTCCCTTTTACCATGTAAGTTAATATATTCACAAATTCCATTAGGATGTGGACAACTTTGAGAGACTATTATTCAGCCTACTATGATATTTAAGATGAATTCTGAAGGAAAAGGAGCCAGTGACACAAAAATTGGAAAAGACCCTGTCCTAGTTTGGAGTCCCTGGAAAGCACATCCCAGGACTTGAAGGCAGGTATTTCCTTTGGAAGGTGATAGTAGAAAGTAAAACTGAGAATAGAGAGTTGAGAGTGAGGAGCCAATAAAGGGTATGCTAATGAAAAAGTTATCAGTGTGAGTAACTGGAGCTCTATCCTGCTGGGAACCCTTTGAGCAGCACATATCAGAATTGTATGCAATACAGAGAGGCTAGGAGCTGTGTCTGCCAGCTGTCTCTCATTGTTTGAGGAATATGAAATCCCTAGTATAATTCTGTGCATGAGGGCTAAGTGAGCTCCCAAAATTCTCAAGCAAGCCTTTAGACAGAGAAGCCAGAGGAAGGAAGCAAAGGTGCTTGATGTGAGAGGTTGTAAACTCTCCCTAGCCTGCATTGTGAACTCATGGGAGACTAACTAGCTCTTTTTTTAAAACAATAGCATTTGGTACAGATGGCAACAACAAAAAATTACAAGACATATCAGAAACATTCAAAAGTCTTGCAATAAAATATAGCATTTAAAACTACATTGTTAAGGGGTGACTGGGTGGCTCAGTCAGTTGAGTGTCTGACTTTTGATCTTAGTTGAGGTCTTATTCAGGATTGTGAGTTCAAGCATGACATTGGGCTCCACGCAAGGCATGGAGCCTACTTAAATAAAGAAACAAACAAACAAAAAAAAACTACATTGTTGAAATAGGGAAAAGTAAAGCATTATAATGCATTACATAGTTTGGAATGAACATATAATACTGCAAAAAATAATTAAAAAATGGAAGCAGAAGAGTAATGAGTTTGGTCTAAAAGGTTGAGTTGCAGACCTACAGACTGGCAGAAAGAGTTTAGATAATCAAGAAAAGAAACATTTGTTAAGAAGAAAACAATATAAACAAATTAAAAAATTAGGATTATACATGTTCCAAATATTATTTAATAAATAAAAATATGGAGAATAGTATTTTGATTCTAAGGTAAAAAGATGCGCTAAGTAGTTTGCCAATAGTAATTATTTGGATCATTTATTCAATTACTCAAAAATAGTTTTTAAAGGTCTACCATGTGTTAGACAGTGTTTCAGACACTGGTGTTATAGCATTGAATGGGATTGTAAGAAGTCTTAGCCCTCATGGTGTTTCCATACTGATATTTATATTATATACCTTACAATTATCAAAAGATAACATATTCATATATTATATAAAGTTTATACATAATATAAGTGATGAATATATTGAATTGTTTCACGACCTAATCAAGGCACACATACATTTTTCTTTCCTACCATCCTTTAAAATATATTCAGTATGGAGTCTTTCTTCCCCTTTAACTAGAAAAAAATTCCTCAGATGCATAACTTAGTTTGGAAGCCTTTTAAATAAAATTTTATAAGACTCTTTAGATTAGAAACACAGTTTCATTTTGGTATTCAACATTTCCATCATATTTAATTGTAAAACTTCTTACCCACAAAAATGACATTTAAACTTGGAATTGTATCAATGTAACCTCGAAGGACAGGAGCTGGCATCTCACCCCTTCCATAATTAAGGATTTTGACAATTCAAAAGCAATCATTACCATTCTCTCTTTCTCTAGTCAACTTCTTACCTTCTTTCCCTCATTAGCTATAGATTAAGACCCTGCCAGGGTTGATATGGAAGGTGGAGAGCCTAGAGGTTGCCTGATGAGTACTCCTCGCATGTGCATACATACAAGAGGCCAACTAACCCTTCCTGAAAAGACAATTTGGGAAGTGCATCTCCATGTCTACCACAGTCTATTTCACTGCTCTGCTCTCTTTCTTCAAATATGTTTGAGAAGCGGCTCCCAGAGAATTCTAGTTCTCCTTTTTTCCTAAAGAAAATCTTAGAAAAGGAAAAGTGACAGACCCATTTGCTGCAGTTAATCTTAAGGCTACATTTATACACGTCATCTCCCCAAAAGTGAGATGATATTATGTTATACCAGTAATCTCATGTTCACCATCCAGAAGTATGATGAATTTGTTAAAATGCTATTAGGACTTTGCATTAATGATACGTTATTATCAAATATATAGTTTGCACTAATTGTGTTTCCTGACAGATCTATCAAGTGCATTTCCACCCTTTCAAACTCAACATATACAAATTTGAATCTAACATTGCATTGTATATGAAAATACCAATGATCTTGCCAAATGTCATCTGCATAAAGTAATAAATGTGGAGCACTATTTATATAAAAAAATGCATTCTCACTGTGGCATATGTAAAAATTGCATATTTCTGATCGTGCACTTTTGTCCTGTCATTACACTACCTCAAATTTTACGTAAAATAAAATGGCTCAACAACTGTTATAATAACCTAAAACAAACTTGTTAATACTCCCTGCGAAGACAACACAACTTATTACAGATGCCAAATCTTTCTTTCTTTTCTGGCTAGAACCGAAAAACTTGAAAAGTGAATCTAAATGTGCTTATCCTGGAAATGGAAAGTTTTAGTGTGGCAACCTATGTCTAAAGTACCTCAAGGTTACCAAGAGATATTGAAAGTGATAGGTCACAAGATTTCACCCAGATAGAGAGAAAGGGAATGGCCCAAAACAGATTTTGCCTCCCAAATGATTTCCCTCACTCTCAACATTTGTTTCTTACTAGGGCAAAGATCAAGTATGTTTTTGCTAAAGGAGAAAAAATGGCTTTCCTTAACTAATACTAACTATTCTCTCTCTCACCAAAAGCAGCAAGACTTATTTAAAAAAAGCTGTGCCACTACCTACTTGTACTTAGGCAAATGGTTCTTAACCACACCAGGAAAATCTTTTGGAGTTCTAGTAAATTATACCAATTCTCAGTCTTCACTTCTCCCCACTAAATCCCCAGGGGTGAATTGTCAGCAGAAGTAATATTTTTTGTAAGACTGCCAGGTNACCAGGTGGCTCTTAGGTGTAGTCAGGGTTGAGAACTATTGCTACATCAAAGTAATCTGGAACACACACACACACATACACATGTATAATTTTTATCTCTTAATTATAAAGATTTATCAACCCGATGTACCTCAAACGCAAACATTCACTTTATATAAGAAAAGGTTCAATCTCAGACCTGATTAGGAGTTTAAATAGTGTTTATATTGAGTATAACTTAAAAGGGATAGGTTTTATGTGATATGATTGCATATAATAAAAAATAATATTCTCTTTTATATGCCCATATTCAAGATATTCTAGAAGACAGAACCGTTTTTTTCCACCCTATTGATCTATATAAATGTAAATTCTATTATGTTGGTATCTTAGTCGGTTTAAGCTGCTATAACAGAATACCAAAGACAGGATGGCTTAAATAAGAGAAATTTATTTCTCATAGTTCTGGAGACTGGGAAGTCCAAGATCAAGGTACCAATGTCAGATCCAGTGTCCTGGTTTGCAATTGGTTAACTAACTTCTAGTTGTGTCCTCAACATGGTCTGAAGCAAGAAAGAGGGAGAGCAAGCTCTCTGGTTTTCTCTTATAAGGGCACTCATTTGTGAGGGCTCCATGCTCATGACTTAATAACTTCCCAAAGACTCCACCTCCTAATACCATCAGATTGTGGGCTTGGATTTCAACATGCGGGTTTGATTAGACACAAATATTCAGTCCATAATAGTTGGCTAAGAAAATTCTAAAATCTGAGAACAGAAGGGCCATTGCTTTCTTATTTAAAAAAAAAATGTAAGAGAATCACATATTCACTCTTAAAATGTAATACTAAGCAATTCTTCGATTAAAAACAAATTTTTAAGGGGCACTTGGGTGGCTCAGACTTAAGTTTCTGACTTGATTTCAGCTCAGGTCATGATTTCAGGCTTGTAAGATCCAGCCCTGTGTCATGCTACACACTGGGCATGGAGCCTGCTTGAGATTCTCTCTCTCCGCCCCTTCCGCACCCCTGCTCTCTCTCTCTAAAAACAAAACAAAACAAAAACCCACAAAATTTTAAAGAACTACTTGAAACTATAGAAAATATGTGTTTAAATGATGTTTATATTTTGACTCAGTAATCGCTACATTATATTGTAACAAATAATTATTTAATTGAATAAAAATGGTTTTATATTATGGTTTACTATTATATAAAATGCTCAAACTAATGTCTAATATTGATGTATTCAAGAAACAAAAAATTAAACGTTGGAAATAAGATATTTTTACATATATTGATATTTTAAAAAGAAGTTTTCAAAGCTTATATGTAAGATAAAATTAACATAACAAAATGCAACCTCAATTTATTTTAACTAGGTTTAGTGATTGTCCAAAAAGTAATTCTCAAATTAGAAAAAATGTTTAATATACATCAGAAATATTAAATTCCTGTTTACAGCAAGGTTTTAAAAACCTTGGTTTTTAAAATCATTCCAACAAAATATACATTTTTCTATTAGAATTTTAAATAACCATTATTTGTAGTACATCTAAATTTTACTCATGACATTATCTTCAATTTAATGACTATTTCTAAATATTTGGGGGTGGAAATTTGTTTTTTTATCCTCTATTAGAGGAATATCAAATGTTTCTAAAAAGCAACTGTCATTTCCACCATATTTACTATGGCAACAAGCCTAGTTATCATGTGTATGGTTTATTTTCAGCAGATGTATAATCATTCCTAAAATATGCATATATATATATTCTTAAAAAATTAAGAACTTAATTTTTAAGTTTGAAGTTGTAAAAAATGATAGCTCTAAACCACAAAGCATAAAATCCTTAAAACTTCCATTTTTCTTCTTTGATTTTGAATATTTAGCACTCATGACATGAAGAATCCTCTATTTACTTACTGTAATAAAACAGTCCAATACTTCATACGCTCCCCATCTAACCTTCTCCTCTTATGGCTTAGTAGAGGATTGCCAGGACACAGCTATCCCTTTAACGCTCAGAGCAGTAAATGTTTCCAAATCACATTTTTATCTTGATTGTAACCACCTGACACATTGGTGGGACCCCTGAGTTATTCACCTTGGTGTTTTTATATGATCATTACACAAACACACAATGCCTACTACCAGTCTTGGCATTAAGGTTATGTGAATTTGCTCCTCTACTTTTGCTCTCCCAACTGGATGACAGTTCTCAGTCAATGGAGCCCTTACACATAACAAGGGCAGAGTTATGCGAGTATCACAAACTGCTTTGCCTCCCCACCGTGGAGAGGCAGAGATGTATTCTTAGTTTGGTGATAGGATAATTCTAATTCTTTCAAGTGAAAAATCTGGGAGATAAACATAATTTTCCTTTGCTAATTTTGACTGCTTTTTATAAAATAAATTTGTTGGATGATTATACCAAAAATCCTTTTTTACTCAGCCTCACCAAATACCCATTCAAGCTGTTAAAATTTAGCAGTAAGAAAAAAACTAACATACATAAACAGAAAAACCAAATGTTCACTCTTTACTCTTTATGTTTGTAACAAGACAGTCATAAAACTGAAAAGTATGGAGGCAATAGTGCTGGCTTGATTAGGAGGGTGAAAGAGAAAGAGATCAATTCTCAAAAATGAAGGGACTTTAGCAACTGAAGAGGAAGTACAAGACATTCCTTGAAAAGAAGCAATGAATATGAAATAGTGAGTTGGATACACAAAGATGCATGGCATAAATACATATTCTTAATGCTGGATTGCACAGGGCTTGTTTCTTATTTCTATTTTCTTTGCAAATTTAATCCTTTGGTGATCTATCCAGTCTTGGGGTAGTAAATACATCTCTGTACCCTGATTTCCAGACTTCTCAACTCCAGACTTAATTATCCAATGGCCTCCTCCAGACATCTACTTGAAAGTTTAGGCAACATATCAAATGTAACATGTTGAATTGGCTCCCCTCACATTCTTTCCCATCTCAGTTGATGACAATTCCATCCTTTTGTTTGCTCAGGGGAAAAACTTTTGCATCATTCTTTTTTTTCCCTTTTTCTCAAGCCCAACAGCAAATCTGTAATAATATCCTAGACTTGTCTCTTCCTCATATCTTTTTCTACCTCCTCAATTGAAGGAGTGCTAACACTCCTTCAATCACCTACATTTTCCTTCTCTTAGAGAATCCTACTGAAGGAAAATTCCAATTTCCCTTGAAGAAAAGTAAGTCAAAAAAAACAATGCTGTACAATCAGAATTTAAATCTTGATCTCAGGCTGGACTTCATTCTACTGCAAAGACTGTCCTTAAAATTAAGAAGATAGATTTAAATTCACAGTTGCCTTCAGAACTGTACTGCATATGTATTACCTAGGACTGCATGGTCTTTATCAGTTAATTCGAGTCATCAGATGAGAAAACTGGATAAATAGTGATGACTAGATAGATCATATTAGGATAATATAATCAGTACATACTTCATTTTATTGTACTTTGCTTTATTGCACTTTGCAGATATTGCGTTTTTAAACAAACTGAAGGTGTGTGGCAAACCTGCAAGTCTATTGGCACCATTTTTTCCAATGGCATTAGCTCATTTCATGTCCCTGTGTCACATTTTGTTAATTATCACAATATCGCAAACGTTTTCATTAGATATGTGGTCAGTGATTATGGCTTGCTGAAAGTTCAGATAATAGCATTTTTTAGCCATAAAGTATTTTTAATTAAAGTATGTACACTGTTGTTTTTAGACATAATGCTATTGCATGCTTAATAGACTACATTATAGTGTAAACATAACTTTGATATGCACTGGGGGACCAAAAAATTCACTTGACTTCCTTTTTGCAATATTCACTTTATTGAAGTGGTCTGGAACTGAATCTGAATTATTTCCAAGGTATGTGTGTATACGCACACACGTATACACACACATACACACACACACACACACATATATATATACACACACATACACCACAATTTCTTTATCCATTCATCCACTGATAAACACTTAGGTTGTTTCCATATTTTAACAACTGTAAATAATTTTATGAAACCCAATGAACATGGGGGTGCATATATCTTTTTAAATTAGTGTTTCTGTTTTCTTTGGATAAATAGCCAGAAGTAGAATTGCTGCTAATTCTATTTTAAATTTGGAGGGATCTCCATACTGTTTCCCATAGTGGCCGTACCAAGTTATATCCCTTCTAAAAGTGCATGAGGGTTCCCTTTTCTCTAGGACCTTGTCAACACTTGTTATTTCTTGTCTTTTTGATGATAGCCATCCAACATATGTGAGGTAATATCTCATTGTAGTTTTGATTTGCATTTCCCTGAAATTTTGATTAATGATATAGAGCATCCTTTCATGTACCTGTTGGCCATCTGGATGTCTTTTCTGGAAAAATGTCTATTCAGATCTGTCCATTTTTTAAGCAAATGCTTAGTTTTTTGTGATTGAATTGTATGAGTTCTTTATATATTTTGGATATAAACCCTTAATCAGATATATAGTTTGTAAATATTTTCTGTCATTTAGTAGGCTGCCTTTTCATTTTGTTGATGGTTGCCTTCGCTGTGCAGAAGAGTTTTAGCTGGATGCAGTTTCACTTGTTTATTTTTGTTTTTGTTGCTTTTGCTTTTGGTGTCATATTAAAAAAATCGGCACCAAGAACTATGTCAAGATTATCACTTATGTTTTTTTTTCTAGGAGTTTTATGGTTTGGGGCTTAAGTTCAAGTCTTTAATTCATTTTGAGTTAATTTTTGTATATGGTGTAAGTTAGTGGTCCAGCTTCATTTTTTTGCATGTGACTGTCCAATTTTCCCAACGCCATTTATTAAGAGACTGTCTTTTCCTCATTGTATATTCTTGGCTCCTTTTTCATAAATTAATTGTGTGGGTTTATTTTGGGGTTATCTGTTGCATTGATCTAGGGGTCAGTTTTTATGCCAATACTACCCTGCTTTAATTACTACAGCTTTGTAATAAAATTTAAAATCAGGTAGAGTGATGCCTCCATTTCTGCTCTTCTTTCTCAATATTGTTTCAGCTATTCATGGTCTTATATGGTTCCATAAAAATGTTAGGTTTGTTTTATTTCTGTGACAAATGCCATTAGAATTTTGATAAAATTGCTCTGAATCCATAGATTTCTTTGGGTAAATGTGGACATTTTAATAAAATTAATTGTTCCAATCTGTGAGGATAGAATGTCTTTCTATCTATTTGTATCATCTTCAATATTGTCATTAATGTTTTGTATATTTCACTATACAGGTTCTTCACTCTTGGATTAAATGTATTTCTAGGTATTTTATTCTTTTTAATGCAACTGTAAATGGGGTCGTTTTCTTAATTTCTCTTGCTGATAGTTAATTACAAGTGTATAGAAATGAAATTGATTTTTTATTGACTTTGCATACTGAAACTTAACATTTATTAGTTCTAACAGTTTTGATGGAGTTTTTAGTGTTTCTAACTATAATATCATGTCATCTGCAAAGAGTGACAGTTTTACTTCTTCCTTTCCATCTTGGGTGGCTTTTCTTTCTTTTTCTTGCCTAAGGATTTCCCGTATTATGTTGAATAAAAATGGTGAGAGTGGGCATCCTGGTCTTGTTTCTGAAAAAAGATTTCCTCTTTTCATTACTTAATATAACCTAAGCTGTGAGTTTGTCATTTATGGCCTTTAGTATGTAGAGGTACATTCCCTCTATACCTGATTTTTGAGAGTTTTTATGATAAATGTATGTTGAACTTTGTCAGGGCTTTTTTTTTTTTTTTGCATCTGTTGAGATCATATGATTTTGTTCCTAATTTTGTTAATGTCGTATATCACATGAACTGCTGTGGATGTCAAAACAGCTTTGCATCCATGGAATAAATCCCACTTGATCATGGTGTATGATTGTTTAATGTATTGATGAATTTCGTTTGCTAATATTTCAATGAGAATTTTTGTACCTATATTTATGAGGAATATTGGCCTGTAATTTTATTTTCTTTTGGCATCCTTATCTGGTTTTGGTATCAGGGTAATGCCGGTTTCATTAAATGAGTTTGGAGGAGTTCCCTCTGCTTCTATTTTTTTAAAGAGTTTGAGAAAGATTAGTATTAATTCTTTGAATGTTTGGTAGAATTCACCAGTGAAGCCTTCTGCTCCCAATCTTCTCTGTTAGGAGGTTTCTGATTACTGATTCACTCCCCTTTGTAGTTATCAGTCTAGTCAGATTTCCTATTTCATCACGATTCAGTCTTGGTAAATTGTTTCTAGGAATTTATCTGTTTCTTCTGGCTGGTCTGATTTGTTAGCATATAACTGATGAAAGTAGGCTCTCATGATTCTCTGTATTTCTGGGGTATCAACTGTAACATCTCCTCTTTCATTTCTGATTTTATTTAAGTCCTCTCTCTTTTTTTATTGTGAGTCTAGTTAAAGATCTGTGAATTTTGTTTATATTGTCAAAGAACCACTCTTAGTTTCATTGATCTTTTATTTTCTTTTTAGTTTCTATTGTGTTTACTTAAGCTCTAATCTTTGTTATTCCCTTCTTTCTTCTAACTTCGGGTTTTGATCCTTTTTCTCTAGGTCTTTCAGATGTAATTTTAGGTTATTTGAAACTTGTTTCTTCAGGTAAGCATTTATTACTACAATCTTCCCTCTTAAAATTGCTTTAGCTGCAGCTAAAGTATGTTACATTCCCCCCCTTTTTTTTGTCTCCTGTTTTTTATTTCTTCTTTGACCCATTGATTATTCAGTGGCATGTTATTTAACCTCCACATATTTGTCAATTTTCCAGTTTTCTTCATGTATTAACTTCTAGTTTCCTAGGACTGTAATTGGAAAAGATGCTTGAAATAATTTCAATCCTCTTATATTTATTAGGACTTTCTCAGTAGCCTAACACATAATCTCTCTTGGAGAATGTTCCATGTGTACTTGAAAAGAATGTATATTCTGTTGCTTTTGGATGGAATGTTCTGAAAATATCTGTTAAATCTGTCTGATCTAATGTCATTTGAGACCAATGTTTCTTTATTGATTTCTTGTCTGAATGATCTATCCATTGATGTAAATGGGCTATTAAAATCTCTTTGTCTTCTTGTATTGCTATCTGTTTCTCCCTTTAGGACTGTTAATGTTTGGTTTATATATTTAGGCACTCCTAAATTTATACTGGGTGCATAAATATTTATAAGTGTTAAATCTTCTTACTGGATTGACTCCTTTACCATTATGTAACACCCTTCTTTGTCCCTTATTACACTTTATTTTACTTTTTTTAAAGATTTTATTTATTTATTTGACAGATAGATAGAGAACACAAGTAGGCAGAACAGTAGACAGAGGGAAAAGAAGCTGCAGGCCCCCTGCTGAGCAGAGAGCCCAATATGGGGCTTGATACCAGGATCCTGGGATCATGACCTGAGCCAAAAGCAGACACTTAACCTACCGAGCCACCCAGACACCCCTACAAGTTATTTTAAAGTCAACCTAATATAAGAATAGCTACTCTAGTGTTCTTTTTATATCTATTTACATGAAGTATCTTTTTCTATGCCTTCACTTTCAGTCTTTGTGTGTCCTTACATCTAAAGTCAGTCTCTTGTAGGCAGCTTGTAGACCTTTTTTTTTTTTAATCCACCCAGTCACCTTATGTTGTTCAGAGAAGTTAACCTATTTACATTTAAAGTAATTATTGATAGATATGTGCTTATCACCATTTTACTGTTTTCTGGCTGTTTCTCTTCTTTGTTCCTTTGTTCTTCTCTTCCTCTCTTCCTTTGTGGCTTCATGACTTTCTTTAGTGTTATGCTTATATACTTTTCTCTTTATCTCTTGTGTATGTACTAAATGTTTTTGTTTCATGGTTATCATGAGGTTTACATTTAACAACTTATATCTGTAACAGTCTGTTTTAAGTTGATGACAAGTTTAAGTTTGATCCCACTGTAAACTGAACATAATTACTCCTCCCCACGATCAATGTTTAAGTTTCTGATGTCACATTTTACATCTTTTTATCATGTGTATCCCTTAACTAATTGTGATAATTATAGTTATTTTTACTACTTTTGTCTTTTAACCTTCATATTAGCTTTATAAGTAATTAATCCACTACCTTTATTATATATTTACCTATCCATTGAGATTTAGTCTTTCATATGTGTTGTTACTAATTAGCACCCTTTGTTTTCAGCTTAAATCCCTCAACACATTTTGTAAAACTGGTTTAGTAACGGTAAATTCTTTTAGCTTTTGCTTGTCTGAAAAACTCTTTATTTCATCTTCACTTCTGAACAATAACTTTACTGTGTAGAGTAGTCTTGGTTGGAAGATTTTTCTTTCAGCACTTTGGATATATTGTGCCATTCCCTTCTGACCTACAAAGCTTCTGCTGGAAATTCTGCCATCTTATGGGAGTCTCCTTATACTTAAAAATCTGTCTTCCTCTTGTTATTTTTAGTATTTTCTCCCTGTCTTTAACTTTTGACATTTAAATTATAATGTGTTTTGCTGTGAGTCTCTTTGGGCTCCTCTAATTTGGAATACTCAGGGATTCCTGGATTTGTAAATATTCTGGCTGTTTTTGTTGGGTTTTTGTTTGTTTGTTTTTTATAAGCTACACAGTCACTGGTATTTTGATATAGCAAACTGAATAGGTTAAGATAGCCCATCACATTTTTTTAAAGATTCTATTTATTTATTTAACAGAGGGAAAGAGAGAGAGAGAGCACACACAAGCAGGGGGAGCAGGAGGCAGGTGAAAGGGAGAAGCAGACTACCCACTGAGCTGGGAGCCCAACGTGAGGTTCGATCCCAGGACCCTGGGATCATGACCTGAGCTGAAGGCAGTTGCTTAACCAACTGAGTCACCCAGGCACCCCTCCCATCACATTAAAAAAAATTAAATCAGAAAAGTAAAAAAATAATTAGTTTCCTTGTTGATGTATACTGATTCAATATGGAGGAATTGACTTTTTAACTCTTCTGATCTACAGAGCTGTTAGAAAGACTAGAACTTGTTTTTAAATATGTTGTTAATATATCACCTGTTTTAAAAGATTGATAATGAATACATGGTCTCCAAGAAAAACTTAAAGTTTTATTAAACTTCCATGACATTAGCCATATCTTATCAGTGGAAGGGAGGCTCTTATCTAAGGAAAAGCATAAATATTAGAGGACTATCCAAAGCCAGCATCTAAAAAATATTACTAGGACTCACTGGCTATTATAGGTAATGGATTACAACATATTTCTGAAATTGCAAGTCAAATGTATAAAAAAGAAAAGAGAAGGGATCCAAAGAAATAAAATCACAAATTAGAGAGGAGAAACATTAACCAAAACCACAGAAATACAAACAATTATAAGAGAATATTACAAAAAAAAATATATGCCAACATATTGGACAACCTGGAAGTAATGAACAAATTCCTAGAAACATATAAACTACCCAAACTAAAACACCAAGAATTAGAAAACTTGAACAGACCAATAACCAGCAAAGAAATTGAATCAGTGATCCAAAAAACTCTCAATAAAAAAGTCCAGGGCCAGATGGCTTCACAGGTGGACACTACCAAACATTTAAACAAAAGCTAATACCTATTCTTCTCAAACTATTCCAAAAAATAGGAAAGGAAGGAAAACTTCCAAATTGACTCTATGAGGCCAGCATTACCCTAATACCAAAACCAGATACAGATTCTACTAAAAAAGAGAACTATAGGCCAATATCCCTGATAAGCATGGATGCAAAAGTTCTCAGTAAAATGCTAGCAAACCAGATCCAAGAATATGTTAAAAAAAAATCATTCACCACGATCAAGGGGGATTTACTCCTGGAATGCAAGGTGGTTTGATATTTCTAAATCAATCAGGTGAAACACCACATTAATAAACGAAAGGATAAGAACCGAGTGATCATTTCAACAGATGCAGAAAAAGCATTTGACAAAGTACAACATCCATTCATGATTAAAAATCCTTAACAAAATAGGCTCAGAGGAAACATGCCTCACCATCATAAAGGCCATATACGAAAAATCCACAGCTAATACCATCCTCGTGGGGAAAAACTGGGAGCTTTCCTCTACAGTCAGGAACAAGACAGAGATGTCCACTCTCACCAGTGTTATTTAACATGGTACTGGGAGTCTTAGGTACAATAATCAGACAACAAAAAGAAATAAAAGGCATCCAAATGGGCAAGGAAGAAGTCAAACTTTCACTTTTCATGGATGACATGATCCTCACCTGTAAGATTCCACCAAATAACAGATAGAACTGATAAACACATTCAGTAAAGTCTCAGGATACAAAATCGATGTACAGAAATCTGTTGCATTTCTAACCAATAATGAAGTAGCAGAAAGAAAGAGAAATTAAGGAATCCCATTTAAAACTGCATCAAAAAAAGTAAGATCAATAAGAATATCCAATGGAAAAAAGACAGTCTCTTCAAAATGGCATTGGGAAAACTGGAAAGCTACATACAAAAGAATAAAACCAGACCATTTCCTGAAACCAAACACAAAAATAAATTCAAAATGCATTAAAGACCTAAATGAGACCTGAAACCATAAAAATGCTAGAGAACACAGAAGTAACTTCTTTGACATTGACCATAGCAACTTTCTTCTAGACATGTCTCCTGAAGCAAGGGAAACAAAGCAAAAATAAACTACTGGGACATCATCAAAGCAAAAATCTTCTGCACAGCGAAGGAAACAATCAACAAAACTAAAAGGCAACCTATAGAATGGGGAAGATATTTGCAAATGACATATCTGATGAAATGTTAGTATCCAAAATATATAACTAACTTATATATCTCAACACCCCCCCTAAAAGAGTAATCCAATTAAAAAATGGGCAGAAGACTTGAATAGACATTTTTCCAAAAAAGACACACAGATGGCCAACAGACACATGAACAGATGCTCAACATACTCAACATCAGGGAAATACAAATCAAAACTATAATGACATATCACCTTACACCAGTCAGAATGGCTAAAATCAACAACACAAGAACCAACAGGTACTGGTGAGGAGGATGTGGAGAAAAAGGAACCCTCTTGCACTGTTGGTGGGAATGCAAACTGGTACACCACTCTGGAAATATGTATGGAGGTCCCTCAGAAAGTTAAAAATAGAACTGCCCTACTATTCAGCAATTGCACTAATAGATATTTACCCAAAGAACACAACATTACTAATTCAAAGGGATACATGCACCCCACTGTTTATAGCAGCATAATCTCCAATAGCCAAACTATGGAAGCAGCCCAATGTCCATTGACTGAAGAATGGATAAAGAAGAGGTTGCAAGGGTGGTTATATATATACACACACAATGGAATGCATACACTAGCATATATATATATATATATATATATATATGCTATATATGTACATATGTATATGTATATATGTATATGTATACACCCACATATATGTGTGTACTCTGGAAGTAATCTTTTTACACTGCTCAAATGCAAGGTCTCCCGAGTTTTACATCCTGCTTGCAACTGATCTCTGACTAAATGAAACAAAAGCAGTCAG
>NC_048218.1:34560288-34598565 GCF_002007445.2 Ailuropoda melanoleuca
AAAAAAAAAAAAAAAAAAAAAAAAAAATAAGAAGACCCAGTGCTTGTTGAAACTCAAATAATAATTATCAGTGTGATAAATGACAACTAAAATGACCAGGTATGGGTGGATGGATCATGGAAAAAAAAAAAAAAGTTGAATCTGTGATCACTGGAAATCTAAAAATTGAGAACTGAGCTCAATAGAACAGATTCTAGAATCATTCAAAATCTTTTCCAGATTATGCAGGCCATTCAAGTTAATTTCCAATAAAACAATTTTTTAAAAATATTGTCATGTTATTTTTCATGATTTCTATGGCTCTATGTCAATAGCTTTTTTTTGCTTATATTTACAAATTTAACAACAAAAGGTATAAGTCAATTAATTAATGACCCATCTGCATTTACATATATTTTATTAACTTATACTCTTACAGTTTTATTGCTGAGAAGCCACTCAGCAATATTATTGGCATTCTGACTTTTTTCCCCAATCCCAGTCCATAAATAACTTAGTTTTTTTTTAAAGAACACGTTTTGGTTTCTCTTCTATATTTGTAAGTTAAATGCATTTCTCCTAAATATTGTCACTTGAATAGAAATAAAGGAACACACCCTCAATGTAAAACATTTACAGGCTTACCTCAGAGATATGGTCTGGTTTGGTTCCAGACCACAGCAATAAAGAAAACACTGCAAAGAAGTTAAATGGATTTTTTATTTCCTAGTGCACATAAAAGTCATGTTTACACTAAACAGTGGTCTATTTAGTGTCCAATAGCGTTTTGTCTAAAAAAAGCAGTGTATGAAGCTTAATTTAAAAATACTTTATTGCTAAAAAATGCTAATCATCATCTGACCTTTCAGCAAATCATAATCACTTTGCTGGTGGAAGGTCTTGCTTTGATGCTGATGGCTGCTAACTGGTTACAGTGGTGGTTGCTGAAGGCTGGGATGACAGTGACAATTTCTTAAAGTAAGACAACAGTAAAGTTGGTAGCATCAGTTGACTTCTCCTTTCATGAACAATTTCTCTGTAGCACGTGATGCTGTTTGACAGCATTTTACCCAGAGTAGAACTTCTTTCAAAATTGGAATCAATCTTCTCAAACCCTGCTGCTGCTTTATCAACTAAGTTTGTATAATGTTTTTAATTCTTTGTTGTCATTCCAACAATCTTCACAGCATCTTCAGCAGGAGTAGATTCCATCTCAAGAAAATACTTTCCTTGCTCATCCATAAGAAGCAAGTCCTTATCCTTTAAATTTTTATCATGAGATTACAGCAATGCAGTCCCATCTTCAGGCTTCACTTCTAATTCTAGTTCTCCTGCTATTTCCACTACTTCTGCAGTTACTTTCTCCTCTGAAGTCTCAAACCTTCAATTTGTGAAAAATGTGGTGTCTGAGAAGCACAATAAAGTGAACTGCAAAAAAAAAAAAAAAAGAGTTACCCCTATCATCTTAAATTCAAAGTTCTAAGTATTTTTCTTTTCCTTGTCCTTCTGTCCAATCTGGCATTATAATATCAGATAGATGTGTCTGGTCTTTGGAAAGTCAACAGCTTTCTAAACTTACATCACTTGAGATGAACACATGGCTGAATTCTTCTCTCTCCTCACTTCACTGCACAATCAAGCACCGAGATTCTCTCGTCTTCACCTTATCAAGTTTATCTTCCACTCTGTATCTCTTGGCAGCACATGCTTGCACAGTCAGAGTACCTCTCGAATCTGCCAGCTCTCTCTCCCAGGATTTCTGTGTGCTATCCATGGTGCTATATGAAATTATGGTTACTCTCTCCTCTCCTTAGAGGAGCATCAGCATTCGGTAGTGCTTCCTCAGAGTAATGCTTTGCCACTTTGGCACAGTTATGTTCCACTCAGCCACATATCCTGTCTTGATTTCATACCACTGTGATGTAAAGAATGCCTGGGAGGCTGCCATTGCCCAGAATTACAGAAAGGAGTAGGGTACAAATCTTCTGCCTCTGAATCCCCAAACTTCCCAGAGAGTTATCTACTATTCCTGTGGATTTTAATTCCAGGATTGGGGTAGGATTTGCAAGCATCTTTCACAGTAGTCTTTATGAGAATCTTTTCCACTTTTCATTCCAATTCTTTCTGGTCTCAAAGTTTAGAAGTTCTTTATATAGTTGTGTGTATGTGTCTGTGGATTTTTTTTTTTAATTTGTCTGTCTTTCATGTGCATCTGTACGTGTCTGTACACATTTGTGGATTTTTTTTTATGTCTTTCATATACATCTGAGTGTGTGTGTATGTGTGTGTGTGTGTGGTGTTTAGTGGTGACAGAGAATGGGAAGTAAAATTGCCAGATTCTGCTTCTTCCCACATATTAACTTATAACCTATATTTTACCTGGATCACAGCCGGATTTATTTACTTTAAAAATAAAACAAAATTTAACATTTCTTCTATTTCTACCTGACAGTTAGACCCTGCCATATTTTAGTGTGTTACTCATTTCTCTTCTAGGTTGGCAATGTTTTGAAGAAACTATAATTCCTTTAAATATACCCCAGCAATATCTTTATTGTGTCCACCAATACATACAGAACAAGGCAAATGACTTCTGGTATCATGTTTTCTGGCGTGCAAAGCATCACCAATGCATATCTTTTCACCTAACTTCCAGTGCATCTGCATTTAAGTTTCCTAACACATTTGCAATAACTAGTCCATATGTATGTTTATACATTGTACGTAGGGCTATTTTGGGGTGGCCTTAACGCATGCACATTCACATGCCACACTATGGACTAGAGCAGTGGCACCTAAATCTTTTGTGTTAATGACATTCTTTGAAATTCTAACATCATAGTAGGAATTTAGTATTATTAAAGAAATTAATGCACGAAAGCCCCAAATATTATAACTTAATAAATGACTAAATATAGCAATGTGTTCCATCTTTTATAAATATTTCTACAGATACTGCACTCTTTATTCAGTCACTTCAGTACCTAGTCATTACTTGAATTAAGTGGCTTACTGCCCTGATCACACACTTCAGTATGTGCTCGTAAGGCAATGCTCTTGTACCTATATGAAAGAGAGTAGTTAATTGTTTGGAATCAGTTTGATGTGATTACGCACCTCTAGACTTGTACCTGGAACATTTATAAAATATCACAACAAATGTATTTCTTGGCTTCCTGAGTTTAATCTGCTATTCGTCAGATATAACTGTAATAGTAGTTAAAATCTGTTGGTCACCTGGGAAAAGTTTTGAAACATGAGTTAACTTTAGCATACCAACTGAGAACATTTATAACATGCAAAAGACTTCTTAATTTTCTACTTCATCTACAGCAATGAGATATCAAAAATCCTTACAAATAAAAAACTGAAGAAATTGTTAGGAATTTTTGTTTTTATTTTTATTTCTTGTTTATTTGTAAGGAAAGAACATTATACAAAAAACAAAAAAACTGTCCACTATCACTTGCTACATTTACTATACCAATAAAAGTATAGTTGTAATCTAAAAATAAAAGACAATTCTACGAACTAAATGTATGGCTTTAAAAATATTATAGAAGTGTACTAACATTATAAAGTGTACTACTGTGCATTTTTTTTCTCATTTAGGAAGAGGACTAATATAAGCTTGTTTATAAAATACATTTTATTGGGCCTCGTGGGTGGCTCAGTTTGTTGACTGCCTTTGGCTCAGGTCATGATCTCAGGGTCCTGGGATAGCTCTCTTTCCGTCAAATAAAATAAACAAAACCTTTAAAAAAATAAAAATGTTTTATTATTAAATCTTAGGACACACAAATGCTCACTTGATTTTGAAATGTTTTGGTAGCAAAAGAGGAATAAATACAATTTTTTAAAATCTATAAACATGAATAACAATAGAAAAGTCAAAGTAATTGAACGAACAGAATTTTAGTAAAAGTTAAATGGGCCATTTGAAAGTCTGTAAGTTACCATTTACCCTGCATTGCACTACACAGAAAAATCACAACAGTATTCTCTCCTTTTCAAACCCATGATTTAATTAGAAATCACCCTTTCTTCTAACTGTGTATAAGTGACCCATGAAAATTTAATGTATGTGTAGTAGCAATAAGACAGACATAACTGTAGGAATCCTATAAAGGCTATTAAAAATTCAGGAAAAGCAAAACAAATGGGCTTTCAAGATTCATCATCCATGTCATACTCATGAATCATCAAGACATGTCCAGCAAATCAATCTAGATCCAAAACCTATACTGATAATAATTACATTATCAAATATTTAAAATGTTATTTAGATCTGAGGATACTATTATGTCTTGCCTGTTTTTTGTTCTAAATAATGAAGGCAGAGCCTTGATTAGAATCAGTAAATTTCCATTCATGGTCTATTAATATCAGATAATTTAGTCTTGATTTGTTAACAGACAGAACTACTCTAGGATGCTATTGCTTACATTCATGAACAGTGGATCATGAGCAATGGCATTTTAAGTGCTCTATCTAGACAGCTTCCTAAGCATCTGACTCATTACAATCTCAATTGTTAATATTTGAGAATAGGTAACAAGTAAATGTTAACAGCATATCTCAGCAACACAAAAAAGATCCTAAATAAGATCTTGGGGTAATCTAAGTTGCAAATTCGAAAAAAAAAAATGAAAGAAAATATAAAAAGGAAAACAGGATAAAAATGTTACAAAGTATTACTAAGTATAACAAAAGTTTAAGAGAGATTTTGTTTTCATGGTCACTATTTCTTTTTTTTTTTTTAAGACTTTATTTATTTGTTTGACACAGAGAGCACAAGCAGATGGAGGGAGAGGGGAGAGAGGGAGAGGGGAGGGAGAGCTGAGCAGGGAGCCTGATGCAGGGCTGGAGCCCAGGACCCTGGGATCAGGTCGCCCCTTTTGGTCACTAGTTCTAAGAATTTTGCATATAATTCCTTTCTCATAATAAACTTTGGCTTATATTATACTATTATCCACATTTACAAAGTCATTATGATAAAAAATGTCAGTGTTAGGACTTCAACTCAAGTAGCCTGATGTCAAAGATGATGCTTTAAACCACAGTATTAAATTATTTCTTTGTGTCATGTTTCTAGATTATATGCAAAATATACAAATAGCTAAGCAGTCCTAGATATGTTAAGTACAGTAAATCCAAATTTCTGTTCTTTTTAATAAGCTCTGTGAAAAAGAAATATGTAAGTGTTAATTATTAAGCCAGCATTTATTACATAGCATTGGAAACTTAAGCACCTTAAAAAACAGATTTTCTAGGTCATATACTTTATATGTTAAATTTTTTTAACAAGATATCCTTAAAGGATATCCTTAAGGATATTTTATTAGATAAAATTTGCCAAAACTGGTAATTTATTCCAATCTAAATAAACATAATTCACCCTGTAGATGCCGTTATCACTCAATGCATATATTATGTGTGATCTGTAATTTTAACACATTCTTATGAGCAATAACATACTGAGAATATTTTATGTATATGACTATAAATTCTGAGCACACTAAAAATGTTCTGATTGGTATGAAAAATGAGTAATTGTCAGCAGGAATGTTTCATAGATGAAAATATATATGATTTATTGTTAAGGTTGCATAATTATATGAGTATCTGAAAAGCTAGGTAGTTACTTACTTATAAGAAGTAAGACCATGGGACCATGACACTTAGAATATTTTAATTTATATTATTATATCATTATTGTATAAAAAAAGACCAAAGACCTTTCAAGGAAAAAAACAAGTTTTTTGGGGTCTTTGAAAGTGTATATCCATTTCACAATCATTTAATATGGAAGAAAAACATAGTACTAAATTCAGAAACATTATTCTGCAACAGGAAAAATAGAGTTCCAAGGCTCCTTCTCAGTAATCTCATCCATAATAACATACTTCTTTACTCACTTCATTGATTCTAACTTCATTCATCTCCAGTTTCACCTAGGTCCACATTTAGCAGGAAAATCGTGACCAGCAAGATCATGTCGTTTAAGAACTTTGGTCAAAAAAGCACAGGAGAGGGATAGGGTAAGTGGTCTCTGATTTTATTTTTAGTCATAAATCTTTTCCCCCACTCTTTTTGAACCAACTTGATATTTTTTAACAATAGCAACAACAACAGCAGTAGCAACAAGAAAATCCAGATCCTTCCTGTATCTATATTTTCCTTTTCTTCTTTGCCTTTATGAAAAGCCATCCTTGTAGTGATCTTTTGCTCCAAACCTTGAAACTATAAACAAACTCTCGGACTGCACTTGTTTAAACAAAACAGAAGCCTAGAGGAATTAATAACTAGAAGCAACTGGGTATCATTCCATTTAGAAAAGATTTCAAGCATCATGAAATAGCAACTTGGCATGTAATTTATACAAAATATAAATGCTTAGACTTCAGGTTATTATTTTGTGGTGGGAGAAGACATGCCATGAATACACACACACACACACACACACACACACACACACACAAACACGTATTTGTACCATGGATATATCTTCTGAGTAAATACTCGAATGCAACTTAGAATGTGTTTTATGTAATCCCTAAACACCTGTTTTTGTCATGACAACCTGACTATTGATTTCCAACCACAGAAAATTTCTTTGATTCAGAACATCAATATTTTTTACCTCTGCCAAAGTTGCAACTTTAATGTCTCTGAGATCTACTGTTCTCTATATGTCACTATCTATGTGATTTGACTGGCAGCAAAGGGAACTTAGTTAACAAATATCAGGAAATATAAAGACCCAGAAATATGGATAGCGAGTCACAGTATTTTTATTTTAAAAACCAGAAAATATCAAGAAGTGTTTCCCTATTCCATCAGCAAACTTTCAAAGTGGTGATATTGCACTCTTGCAACCAAAGGTACTGTGGCAACTTGTTAGAAATTATAACACTTCAAAAATACAACTGCCAATACTAGTTATGGATTTTAACCTTTATCTGGCACATTTACTTCTAATTATTGTGAATTTTAGAAAAACTCTGATAAATTTCTCTGAATTCATTGGATTAGAAAATTAACAAAGCACTAAAAAGTAATTCAAGGGAAACATATAAAATGAGTGTATAATAGGCCACTTCTTTCTGTGTGCATGCTTAGCATTACACACAAGATAAGGACCAATGTTTTGTTTTTACCTAAAGTATTTTCATTGTGACTTTGAATTAATAATTACATGCAGTGAAAATTTTTCTCACTATATACATGCAGCTAATTCTTAAGAGAATTCCCATGTACCCAAATTATTTTAAGCTACCTAAAAGGGAACAAGTTAGTTATATAAACTATTGGAGAGTTTGAAGGTTTGACACAGGGAAAATGAATCCAAAGTAACCTCCTTATCACATGTGATTAGCTGTGAAGTTTTATTATTTCAATTTTGAAAAAGTTTATGACTGAATATTTCTCCTTTAACTGTAATGACTCCCTGGGACATCTTCTGGTTTTCTGCCAACAGCAAATTCATTAGTGATCAACTCGTATCTTGTTGGAAACCTCCTACAAACATAAGGACAAGTCTGGAATGAAGTCAAGGATAGGTGTTACAGAAAGCAGACCTAAGTTTTGGGAAGGAAAACAACAATGTCTTACTGACTAGAAAACTATAAAAGCAATAAGACATGTTTTGCCTAATACACAGTTTTGTCCAAAATTTGCTCTGCTCAAAATAAAAGGAAATAACCAAGTTTGAAAGTCTTGTGTGAAAGACAAAGGGCTGTACAAAAGTGTGGGAAGACATGAATTTATGAGCTTGGTCAGAAAAAAAAATTTTTTTTTAAGATTTTATTTATTTATTCAACAGAGATAGAGACAGCCAGCGAGAGAGGGAACACAAGCAAGGGGAGTGGGAGAGGAAGAAGCAGGCTCATAGCGGAGGAGCCTGATGTGGGGCACGATCCCATAACACCGGGATCATACCCTGAGCCAAAGGCAGATGCCTAACTGCTGTGCCACCCAGGCGCCCCTTGGTCAGGAAATTTTTAACTATGGTTTAGAAAAGAAAAGGATAAGAAGACAAATGGTCAAAATACCTAAAATATTTTACATTGTAGAACACAGGCTTCCTTGCTAAATAATAGCATAGTACAATCAAGGGGAGAGCAATTTGAAGAAAGATTAAAAGAACACTAAAGACAAATAAAAGGAAATGCTGCTTCATAAAGTGTATAGAAGATTTTGTAAAAGTTATAGCAAATTACATCAAGTGTGGACAGACAGGAAATTTGTATTGCATAAAACAATTGGAAGAAAATTTGAATAACAGGCAATAATCTTTCAGCTACTATATATAATCTGTGCCAAAACTGAACCTCCCAGGGAGGTTCCCCCCAAGGAAGTTAACTAAGCCTTTGAACCCCACTTTTCAGACAACTCTCGATACAGTTGACCCTTGAACTGTGCATGAATTAGGGGCACTGAACCCTGCACAGCCGAAAATACATAAATAACTTTTGGCTCTCCCCCAAATTTAACTACTAAAGGAATATTGTTAACCAGAAACCTTACTGATAAATAGTTGATTGACACATATTTTGTATATTATTGTATTATATACTGTATTCTTACAATAATGTAACCTAAAGAAAATAAAAATTTATTAAGAGGATAAGGAAGATAAAATACATTCATAGTACTGTACTGTATTTACTTTTTAAAAATCTGTATATAATTGGACCCAGGAAGTTCAAACTTGTATTGTTCAAGGATCCAGTGTAATAGTATCTGTAGCTTTGAGAACCATGTCTGGATCAGACTCAACTGTTATGACTCCATGATCCAACTATGTGAGGAGATGCTAAATTGTGTTTAGCAGTTTATAAGGACTAAAAAGGAATGGGTTTCAAGTTCAAACATTTGTGAACTCAACACTGAACTGTTAGAAGCAGAGGCAATGAAAACCTTAAAAATAAACAAACAAACAAATAAATAAATAAATAAATTAAGAACAGCAGGTGATAGACTTATAAACTCACTAGCCTCATGTATTAGTTTCTTACTGATGCCATACCAAATTAAATTATTACATATTTACTGGATTAAAACATCACATATGTATTCTCTTACCATTCTGGAGGTCAGAAGTACCAAACTGGTTTACTGGGGTAAAATCTAAGTATCAACAAGGCTGGTTTCCTCTAGAGTCTCTGATGACAGAAGCTGTTTGTTTGCCTTTTTCCGTTTCTAGTGGCTGTCTGTATTACTTTGCTGGTGACCCCTTCTTCCATCTTCAAAGTGCATCAGTCCAATCTCTATGTCCATTATTATAACTTCTTTGCCTCTGAACATGACCGTCCTGAATTCCTCCTATAAGGATCCTTGTGATTACATCAGATTCACCAGGGGTAATAATCTCTCATTTTCAAGATCCTTGACTTAATCACATTTGCAAAGTCCTCTTTATGCCATATAAGATAACAATCACAGGCTCAAGAAGTTAAGATGTGGACATATTTTGGGGCCAGTTTACAGCCTACAACACTCCAATATGTAAACAGGCATATATATACCAGTGAATTAATAAGTTCATATTTTTTAATGACTTGATGCAATTTGTTCAGAATTTAGTCATATATACTACTAGGCCACTGCACTGAAACTTACTCTTTGAGAAAAAAATGAACACATATTTTCAAAATTTCAACATTTATAAAATGGTATTAATGATAAAACTTAGAAAGATATGTATATGTTTCAGGAGAAAATTATATTGACCTGATTAGTCCAAGGTACTTTTTTTTTTTTAATTGCATAACCTTAGAAAAGAACGGTGAAAAGCTTTTGCTTATGTCTTTAGTTTTTCAGTGAATTCCAAGTTTAAGGGCCTAGGAATTACCAGGATAAAATCAAGCGTTGCAAGTCAAAACAGATTTGTTGCTAATGAATTCCTAAAAGCTCTTAGAGAACAAACTAAAGAGAAATCCATAGGGAAAATACTTCAGAGAATTCATCTGGGATATTAACAGAATAGTTGATGAGGTCAAATTTTGGTGTACAATAAGGACATGAAAAGGACACTATCAATTCTCTCACTGATACTGTGGTCTTTTCATATATTTTGTAGCAATAAATTGAGCTTGAATTAATTATTGCCAAATTCTTTAGAAAAATGCTGTGTTTGTGATTTAATAGTATAAGGTTAGAGAGTTGCTCCCACCCCCAAAAGGAAGCATGCAAATAAAATAAACACTGTAACATTTTTTGCATGGTTACTTTGATATCTGTAATCCAATAACATAACAATGATAAGAACAACAAAAACAAGCCCTATGAGACTGCAGTGGCATAGACAAGGAGTTGTTTACCTATGGGGTGTTTGGCTAGGTCCTGTTCTTATCTGGAATTGTTCACATGTCCTCCTGTCTGTGCATGTAAGATGTCACTGGCTGGAAAAATTAAGGTAACTTGACTCTAATATTTACATCACTTACCACCCAGCAGACTAACCTGGGTACGTTCTCAAGGTGATGGTAGAGACACAAGAGAGCAAACACAACATGGAAGTATGCTCAAGCCTTTACTGGTGTTGGCTCTGCTAATATCGAATTTCCAAGGCAAGTCTCAAGGTTAAATCTGGAATCACAATGAAAAAATGCAACAAAGTCATGGGCCATTAACTCAATCAATATAGAACATCTCAAATAGGGAACATCTGATATACAAATTTGAATATTTGTCCTAATGAATTCATACAAATACCAATTTTTATACAAGAGACATTCAAGGAAATATTTTATAAGCACAAGCATAAGACCAAAGAGTCTCTTCTTGCTATACAATCTACATGGAATTCCATGGTACCTTACTATTAATTCATGAGACATACATGATAAAATAAATTTTTTCTCCATGTCAATTTAGTAAAGCATTATCCTTACATTGATTCTAATGACATATTTTCAAATTTAAAAATGCCCTAATAATGCTTGTCAATATTATAATAAGTCATGTGTTTATTACTAAACTGATAAATGATTTTTGCTTCCTTGTTTGAAAAATTTATTAAATATTATTTATTTCATAAAAAATAATAATAAAATTGATTTTTGATTATTCTGTTTTTGCAAATGGTTGTTTTTTGTAGTTGGTGTATTTAAATAAAACCTTTTTCAAGGTTTTCCCAACTGCATATAATGAAAGTTTCAGTTTTATTTTCTGAGATACTGCATTTACTATGCATTTCTTATTTTTTTTATTTTAATGTTTTTTTATTATATTATGTTAGTCACCATACAGTACATCCCTGGTTTCTGATGTAAAGTTCGATGATTCATTAGTTGTGTATAACACCCGGTGCACCATGCAATACGTGCCCTCCTTACTACCCATCACCGGTCTATACCATTCCCCCACCCCCCTCCCCTCTGAAGCCCTCAGTTTGTTTCTCAGAGTCCAAGAAAATTATTTTATTTCTGTCTAAAACTTTGTCTTTCATATTCTGTGCACTGTTACATTAGGCAAATGACAGAGAATAAATACTTAACTCATGAGTATATGCGTATGTTTGTGTGTTTAATGCACTTCTCACTCAAATTCTATTGAGTTATAATCCCCTTGTAGGAAAGAATATGTGAAAACAATTTCACTTTTTTTGTGTGTGAAAAACCTCAGTTTAAAATTAATTTATTAGTGTGATTACATATTTTCCTCAGGTAACACCTTTACCTAAAAAGAAGATGAATGGACTAGCTTTGTAGGATCGCGGCAGCCTAAGCTTCCTTTCTTCCACTTATCCTGCTTTATTTCATCACAAAATTATTTGTAAAGAATAAAAATGTGGTAGCACTGGGTACACTGTGCTCTTCAACACACTAACCAATTTCCCATCTTTGTCAAAGGGGTGAATAAAAATATGTCAGTATTGCTAAAAAGCCACTTGTATCTGAAAGAATCTGTGCATCTTTTGGTAGAGTTGATAGCAGTCACAAGCTTTATATAAATGACATTAAAGTCCTTTTATGGTCTCTTTTATGTTCTGTAACTATGTTGAACTTTACTGTTTGGAAAACCAACCCTCCTGTCTATTGAATGCTGGGTGACAGGTAAATTGCTATTGTTCTTCATCAATGAATTAAGATGCCTTTTAATTTCTTAAAAATAGGCTCTGACACTAGCTTTCAAGGTTGTTGCATTTATTATTATTATTGTTATTGTTATTATTATTATTATTATTAATTTTAAACAGGCTGAGTTTGGAAGAATTTCTCTCATTTTTTTTTTCTAAAAGCTATTCTTAGCACATATACTGGTTTCTACAGAAGTTCCATATTATGTTGTATTTTATTGAATAAAGTTGAATAATGCACTGCACTCAAGAAGGTTGTACTGTGATAAAAACATTCTATTTTCTTATGCTTTTCTAATAGGATCTGCCCAATTCTTCAAAAAGAAGTGAGGAATGCAGAGGAAGGGTAAGACCCTAGGAAACCAAACTGTGAGGTCTTCATTACATAATTATCCCTCAAACATGCCTTTAAAGCTCTGAGACAGACTTTATTTAAACATATAGGCTACAACAACTTTAACTATCTGCAAAATTGGAATAATAAAAGAAATCACACCTATAGCGATGTTGGGAGATTGACTAAGAATAATCTCAATAATCTTTGCGAATATTCCTTTAGTTCTTCTGGAAAAAAAAAAAGAGAGAGAGAGAGTCCCATTTAAGTTTGTGGGCTCTTATGAAGGATTGGGCTTGGGGAGCTGATCACTATATTTAGAAGGGAGTCCTTGAAAGTTAGTTCTTGAATTCTTTTTTATCATCAGTCCAAACACTGGGACCATATTTCAAAGTCGTTTTTGTTTTGTGCCAAAGAGCTTTCTTTTTCCCCTCCAAGTTTTTATTTAAATTCCAGTTAATAAAAATAGAGTGTAATATTAGTTTCAGGTATAAGATTACTGATTCATCACTTACATACATCACCCAGTGCTCATCACAAGTCCCCTCCTTAATACCCTTCACTCATTTAACCGACCCCTTATCTACCTCCCCTCAAGCAACCCTCAGTTTATCTTTACAGTTGAAAGTCTTTTTTATGGTTTGCCTTTTTTTCCTCCTATGTTCACCTGTTACATTTCCTAAATTCCACATATGAGTGAAATCATATGATATTTGTCTTTCTCTGACTAACTTACTTTGCTTAGCATAATACCCTCTACTCCATCCACGTTGTTGCAAATGGCAAGATTTCATTCTTTTGATGGATGAGTAATACTCCATTGTGTATATATAACACATCTTTATCCATTCATCAGTCAATGGACATTTGGGCTCTTTTCATAATTTGGCTATTGTTGAAAAACCTGCTATAAATATCAGGGTGCTTGTATCCCTTTGAATCAGTATTTTTGTATTCTTTTTTATTTAAAGATTTTATTTATTTATTCGACAGAGATAGAGACAGCCAGCGAGAGAGGCAACACAAGCAGGGGGAGTGGGAGAGGAAGAAGCAGGCTCACAGCAGAGGAGCCTGAAGTGGGACTCGATCCCATAACGCCAGGATCACGCCGAGACGAAGGCAGATGCCTAACAACTGCGCCACCCAGGCGCCCCTATAAACATTTCTTTTTTTTTTTTAAAGATTTTATTTATTTATTTATTCGACAGAGATAGAGACAGCCAGCGAGAGAGGGAACACAAGCAGGGGGAGTGGGAGAGGAAGAAGCAGGCTCATAGCAGAGGAGCCTGATGTGGCTCAATCCCAGAACGCCGGGATCACGGCCTGAGCCGAAGGCAGACGCTTAACCGCTGTGCCACCCAGGCGCCCCAGTATTTTTGTATTCTTTGTGTAAATACCTAGTAGTGCAATTGCTGGATCACAGGGTAGTTCTATTTTTAACTTTTTGATGAATCTCCATACTGTTCTCTAGAGTAGCTGCACCAGTTTGCATTCCCACCAACAGTGCAAGAGGGTTCCCCTTTCTCCACATCCTCACCAACATCTATTGTTTCCTATGTTCTTAATTTTAGCCATTCTGACAGATGTGAGGTGGTATCTCACTGTAGTTTTGATTTGTACATCCCTGATGATAAGAGATGTTGAACATCTTTTCATGTGTCTGTTAGCCATCTGTATGTTTTTGGAAAAATGTCTATTAATATCTTCTGCCCATTTTTTAACTGGATTGTTTGTTTTTTGGGTGTTGAGTTTGATAAGTTCTTAATAGATTTTTGGATACTAATCCTTTATCAGATATGTCATTTGCAAATATCTTCTCTCATTCTGAAGGCTGCCTTTCAGTTTTGCTGACTGACTCCTTCACTGTGCATAAGGTTTTTATTTTGAAAAACCCAGTTAATATCATCCTCAATGGGTAAAAACTGAGAGCTTTTCCTGTATGGTCAGGAACAAAACAGGGGTGTCCACTCTCATCACTGTTGTTTAATATAGTACTAGAAATCCTAGCCACAGCAGTCAGACAACAAAAAGAAATAAAAGGCATCCAAATGGGCAAGGAAGAAGTCAAAACTTTCACTATTTGCAGATGACAGGCTACTCTACATAGAAAACCCAAGACTCCACCAAAAATTTGCTAGAACTGATAAATGAATTCAGTAAACTCCCAGTATATAAAATCAGTGTATAGAAATCTGTTGCATTTCTATATAGCAATAATGCAGCAGCAGAAATCAAGGAGGAGGTGCCTGGGTGGTTCAGTTGGTTGAGCATCTGATTCTTGATCACAGCTCGGGTCATGACCTCAGGGTCATGAGATTGAGCCCCATGTTGCTTCTCTCCCCCCCCCAAACTGCCCAATCTCTCTCTCTCTCTCACAAATAAATAAATGATTTTTTTAAATGAAGAGAAGTCAGGGAATCCATCCCATTTACAATAGTACCAAAAACCATAAAATGCCTAGGAATAAACCTAATCAAAGAGGTTAAAGATCTGTACTCTGAAAACTATAAAAACACTGATAAAAGAAATTGAAGAGGACACAAAGAAATGGAAAGACACTCTGTGCTCATGGATTGGAAGAACAAATATTGTTAAAATGTCTATACTACCCAAAGCAATGTACACATTCAATGCAATCTCCATCAAAATATCACCAGCATTTTTCATAGAGTAGAACAACCCATTCTAAAATTTGTATGGCACCACAAAAGATCCCAAATAGACAAAGCAATCTCAAAAAAGAAAAGCAAAGCTGGAGGCATCAAAATACCAGACTTCAAGCTATATGACAAAGCTGTAGTCATCAAGACAGTATGGTACTGGCACAAAAACAGACACATATCAATGGAACAGAACAGAAAACCCAGAAATGGATCCACACCTACATGGTCAATTAATCTTTGACAAAGCAGGAAGGAATGTCCAATGGAAAAAAGACAGTTTCTTCAACAAATGGTATTGGGAAAATGGGACAGCCACATGCAGAAGAATGAAACTGGACCACTCTCTTTCACCATACAGAAGAATAAATTCAAAATGGATGAAAGACCTACATGTAAGACAGGAAACCACGAATATCCTAGGGAACACAGGCGGTAACCTCTTTGACAATGGCTATAGCAACTTCTTACTAGATATGTCTCCTGAGGCAAGGCAAACAAAAATAAAAATATACGATTGCCAGAGAGCTTTCAAATGGTAGGATAAAAAAGCACTAGATATTAATTATAACTCTGGGGATTTTTAAAGAAAAAAAGAAAAAAGTGCAAATATAATGAGCCAAAGGACGGGTCACAGTCCACTTTATACACATTAACTGCTACCACAAAGAAAGGAGATCTCTGTACAAATCTTATGGGAAAGCATGGCTGGCCATAAACTGTATTTTAAGTCTAGTGTTCATATAATCTATTCTATTCCTAGTATGAAAGGATAATAAAAAATCAACTAACACCTTCAGACACAAACTATAAGAATATTCTCACAGGTCTTTGTATCATTCCGTGATTAGATACATATTTGGAAACTGAAGAGAGAGGCTGAAGAGAGGGCAAGTTTGCTGATAAAAAATGAGAGTTAATTGTACCTGAAAAACAAGGGAGTAAGAGCTGTCAAACTATAAATACAAAATCGCATAAGTAATAAAAAACTACATGTCCCTACGGTATTCATTGTGAAAACTAGGACTAGTCAATCAAATCAATTTTGGCTTTCTAAAAATATAAACACTTGAAATAAGAATTTCAATTTAATTCAAAATTTTCCTCAAAAAAAAAAAAAGCTCTGAAGTTTTTCACATTTTCAGGTATTTAAGCAGTTTTTTTTTTTTAACTCTATTTTAAATATGCTTCTGTTGACTTTGGATTCCAACATACTTAAAGTTGCAAATAATTATGTTTCTGCCAATGCTTGCAAAGGGATAGTGTTCTGAACAGTGCATTACATTGCTTCGTGCTAACTGAAAGTCACAGAATGTCCAGCATAGCATCTTCTAGAAATACAGCATTTGTTAGACATAAGATTGATAGCAAAAAGGAAATGAGTACATATTCTGCCAGGGAATTAGGGCATCCGCAATACAGCCTGAGAGAAAGATAAACAGTTGCAGAGCCTGACAAATTTTTTCTGACAAGCATATGATGAAATATAAGAAAGTTTGTTAAGGTCAAAGAGCCAATACCTCCTCAACAAAACCAAAAACATAGAAAATGTTTAGACTACCATGAGTCTAGATTTATCTGATTAATTTTCTAATTGTTAAGCCAATCTAACGATCTTACCCCAGAGGAAAAGTATTCAAGCGCATTTGATCCTAATGACTCCTGTAAGATTCTAAAATCTCCTATAAGAATTCCCAGACTTATCCTAATTCATTCTGAACTAGCTAGCCTCTCAAGGTCATTCATCCTCTTGTTGAACACGGAGAATCTTTGAATCTATGAAAACTATAGGTTGATGCTGATCTGACCTTTTTGAGCTCGATATCTAAGCTGAGCTGCATAAGTTCTGGACAGAGCATCTAGATAACGCTAACTCAGTTTACTCATTTAACAAATCTCATAAATCAGGAACTTTGAGAGCTTATGTTTCAATTCACGCGACACAGAAAAATGCCACATTTGGACAACTGAGCATTGTTTGTACAAGGTTTTGCCAAGCATTCTACATATTAGTCATTCTATGATGTAATTTTAAAAAATCACAAATTGCAGGAGATTACCATATATGTAGCAACACCCTCACTTGTGTAAAATTGTATTTGTGAAATAGAAGCCACTTACACTATTCTATGGCTTTTTATAAATTCTTCATCAATATTGGACAATATATAAAATATTATAATTCTAAGTGAAGTAGGACCTTAGATGTGTTTGTGATTTGCATAATGTGAATATTACATGGGTGGTTTTGGCTTTTTATCCCCTGGTCCTGTTTTTATGTTCTGTTTGTTCAGACACAATAGAAATCATTAGGGTGCAGTCATCTCCAGGGCCTTTAAAGAAATTAATATTCCTTATATTGACCAAATTCATTTCTCTTAAGGAGATTTTATCTTTGTGATAAGTGGACAGTTGCTTCAAAGAATTACTTTTATTCCGCTGTAATTATTGCTGTTTCCCTTCTTCTAGAATAGATATTCAAGGACTTGCTATTAATAACCTAAAGCAAAAGTGAACATACCATTTTCCGACTAAAACAGTACCTCAGCACTCACTGATACAAGAGTTTCACAATTAGAACACCAGGTGTGTGCAGGAAAAGTAGCGCTTCCGAGCTTTGGGGCACTGCTGTGTTTTAAAAGTAGGTGAAGCATATTCTTTAATGCCTAGTTTTTACTATGCATTTTTTACAAAAAATATTTCTATAGAAATTCCCAGGTTATAGCCCCACTTTTTCCTAAATAAGCCTCATTTCTGAAATTGCAATTTTAATGTGTTAGAAACTTCTTCGCCCACACATATTTCCACACTTTCTCCTGATACTTATTCCTTCATTCTTATCTCAATATTTACTTATATTGACATTTGGTAGATGACATTTCAATTGATATCATGGGTCTAATAAACCATTAAATGCTTTTAAAACATATTATTAAAATTAAGAGCACTATCTTCGGACAACATCACCAAGCAGGTAAACATAGTAATTCAAGAGAGTTTTTAGGAACACCTGTCACTACTTTCAAATTTCCATAATTTCCAGTGGTGTAAATAGCCTCTCAGTGGAAGCTGATATTGTAATGCTACTTCTCAGCAGTAGCTCTAGACTAATGATGTGAGAAAGACATAGAGGATGCAGAAACCATTTGAATGCATTAAGCAACTTTGGAATAAAATAGAAAAAGACCAAATAATAGAACTCTTTTATTATGAATTTGGAAATACCTTCCAAAATTATTCTGATATTTTCACCACTTCTTCTACAGATATTTCAAAGTTATATAGGAATTATCATTGAAAACCTGTGTGTATAGCAAACAAATATATATTGAGTCATACTTTCTATTCTTAATACTAATGGTGCATTTTACAAAATACATTCCTATCTACTAAAGCTGCTGGTTTGAATACACAATTAAAACCAATTTAAGCAAAAAAAAAATGTAAATATGTTTGGTGACAGATATTAACTAGATTTGTTGTGGTGATCACTTCACAATATATATAAATACTGAATCATTACAATGTACAACTGAAATTGTTATATGTCCATTATATCTCAACTTAAAAAAAAAGGCAAGTAAACACACACACACACACACACAATTTAGGGAACTAAAGGATTATCTCATGAAACGCTCTAATTTTGCCAGTGTAAAAACTAGCAACTTTGACCAGAACCATTAATGTTATATTTACTGTTTGACTCTTCACTCTAAAACACAAGAGTTATTTTCAATATTATTGTCAGCTCATATAAGTTCTGTTAACTATTCTACCCTACTCTATCTCCTTATCCTGTTTCATTTAACTCTGTATCAACACGTTATATATTTGTTTATTTTCTGAACCCTTCCAATAAAATCAAGGTTCAAAAAAGTAGGACATTTGTTGATAATTTCTGTGCCCATCAATGGATGCCCAGGAAATAACATTTGAATTTATAAATCAATTCCCTGATTGAAAATATTCATTCAGGAGTCAATACTTACTTAGAAGAATTACTCGACAATTATTCATATTATATTATTTTTATATAGAAATGAAGTGCTCTTTATAAAAAAGTTAATGTTACATACAAAACTGTTACTATTAACTTTGAAGATTCTTTCCTTTTCCAAGTCATCAAAATCAATGTTGAAATAGTGGGCATGATCCAAACAAGAACAGATGGCCAAGCAGAACACACACCTGACCACCTGGAGTAGTTTTCACTGGAGAAAATTTACGAACATAGGATCAATAGTAGGTAACCCACTCTTGACTATAATATATCTGGCAAATCAGAAATTGAACTCTGGGACAGTGATCTCAAACAATGACATTTATACATTTTATGTGGCACAAATGGGAAGCACTCACCACTCACTTCTGTGTTGTGATCTGGAGCTGGTGGCTTCTGGATATCCTGGCAAAGTAGTGGTAGAATTTGCCACATCTCCTTATCTCCTGCCATAATTAGAGATAAAGTGTGGGGTGGAGGCACCAACATTCATGTGTCATGGTTGTCAAGGACTAGATGGTTTCCTTGGAATTTTGTTAAAAATCAAAGTTAGGTTCAACTATCTCTAAAAAGATATTTCTATAAATGGGCAATCTATAGTAGTAAAAAACTTAAGAGTCTAAGCTACAGAGAATTAATTTTGGACACATTAAACCTTAACACTTAGTAAAAGATAAAATGGTGATTTTACTATCCAAAATATAAAGAAGGCAGGTTGTGGAATACGGATGACATTTGAAATAGAAACAGAAAATGGAATATGAGAATTCTTCCAAATACTACAACTATTATGAAAGAAACTTTATAGAATTTTTTCCCCAAATTTGCATACATTCTAACAATTTGCGTTGTTATTATGTTGTGAGGATGAAAAAACTTCTCAAATTTCTAATAATGAATAACATTTTGATCAACCATGCTGGAAGAAAATAAGAATTATGTATCTCTTTTCTCTACAGAAAAAAGTATCATATCATAATATTTAATGAAAGCAGTAAAAATCTATTTTAGAGATAGAGAAAACTACTAAATCATCCAAACACCTTACTTTTATGGATTTTTGTGAGGTTTATGGCATTCATTATCTTTTTAGTATTTGTAATTTATTGTGATATATCATCTCATTTGATTTTTTTAATTAAAAAAATTTTTAAAAGATTTCATTTATTTATTTGAGAGAAAAAGACAGTGACAGAGATAGGGAGAGAGAGTACAAGCAGGGAGGAGAGGGAGAAGCAGGCTCCCACTGAGCAGGGAGCCCGACATGGGGTTCGATCCCAGGACCCAGGGATCATGACCTGAGCCAAAGGTAGATGCTTAATGGATTGAGCCATATGAACACCATATCATCTTATTTTAAATAAATACTAATATTTATATCTAATTTTATAACTTACATTCTGTATTAATTTTTCTTAAAGAAACCCCCAAAATCTGAATATAATCTTGTTATGAACATTTTTTAAAATAATAATTCAGTTCATCTACGGCTAAAATTATTTCTAATTTGCTTTTAATCAAACTTATTTTTGTTAACAGGTGAGTCAAATTTCAAAAAAATAAGGCTGGGTGGACACTTTTATATTTTATTCAATAACTTTTTAATCTCAAGTTACCCCAACACAGTGCAATATCCCTTAATGCACAGTCACCTGGAAATTAAACCCGTAGTTTCCTATTTCACCTAAGATAAGGAATAGGGCTGTCATATATATCACCTTCAACCTGCCTTAGCATAAAGGATAAAGGTTATATCCTTTTGGAAATGAAAATGTCAAAAATCAAAGTCAGGTTCAATTATCTCTAAAAAGAGATTTCTATAAATGGGCAATCTATAGTAGTGAAATTCACATAATAGAATAATAAACAGTTCTGGTTTTTAAATCATCACTGAAAAGGCATATAATGCAGTATAAATTTCAGAGGAATAATACAGAAGGACAGCATATGGCATTCATTAATAAAGGAACAATTTATTCAGAGAATTATCATTTAAAAAACATGGACATGTCTTTCCTTCTTCTCTATATACTTTTAGTTAAAAGCATAAGTATAAGCATGACTACACAACAATTTGAATCCCAGATTAACAGCAAACCATCAGTTACTGTTTATCTAAGAATGTCTTCAATAAACTGTAATCATTTTTCCTATTTTAACATTGAGTTAAGATTTTAGGAAATTATTTGTTAGTTCACTTCAATCATGGGTGTTTTTTGTTTTCTCAGATGGAGTCCTGGAAACTAAGGAGGTACTGTCTGATGCCTATAGGCAATCAATAATTTAGTCCTTTGGTTTATTTGCCTTACTAAATCATTTGTATATCCGGAGTGTCATCTTTCAATTAAGATAGTTATTTAGATACTCAGGAAGCACTGTATCTTCAGATTAGCCTAAAAATTACCATAAAATCCAAAACAAACAAACAAACAGAAAAAAGGTGGAGACTTCTACAAGGTCCCTGGGTTTTTCAATATCTAATAGAAATAAATAGAATGAGTTGGGATGTGGAAACTTTCAAACTTATGGATACCACTGGCACAATGTGAAATACTTCGGGTACCTGGAGTCTTGGATATCCCCCTGCCTAGAATTAGCAATATTAATGACTGAGCTGTTAAACCTGGTTGGTTTTTCTTTTTTCCTCCTTGATTTAATTGCTTAAACAACTGTGGAATTTTCAAATTCTTCGGGGAAATGGCTAACAAGGAGATCTTGTATTACGTCTGATCTCAAAGAATTCAATACAATAAATACTTTATTGAATGCGTTATATATATTTCTACATTTATACTTAAGGTTAGGAGAAAACATCAATTGGGCATTTATAGAAATTTCATCTGCAGCCAAGAAAGTGAGGCATGTCAATATTAATGATATTATATTCAATGTTAAAATAAACACACAATGCTAATATTAATATACACAATATTAAAATGTAGTCAGTGCCTGAGTAGATGATAATAAAATTTTGAGTTCTTTAGAAAAATTAAACTGAAATGGGGGTAAAATGAAAACAAAAACTAAGGCAGTGCTATGTGCATCTCTTCTAAATAATTTTATCATTTGTTATAAATATATACATATATTTTTCATCTCTAAAATATTCCTTTTAAAAATACACACACTGACATTTAAATGCATTTGCAGGGAAATTAACTAAGATTATTAAATATTGCTGACTTCCAGTTACAGCTTTCTAATGGAATAACTAGTCAACTCAACTAGTTGAGTTGATTAAAACACCTATACAATATTGTATAAAAAGTACTGCAAAACTATTTAAAACAAACTGAAGTTTCTGTAAGATAAGAAAAGACATAAATTTCCCGGGAAATATTTCTGAAACATTGATCACATTATACTAATCAAGGAATGCTAAATACTGACAGAATTTTCTAAAGGAATACACCAAGTATCTAATTAATGATATTTTCATGTCCGTTTTTCTTCACAATTTAATGAACAATAAGACATTTTATTTTAAGGCATATTACCTGCATTTCAACTATAGCAGGAATAAAGAAAACTATACTTGTTACTTTTTAATATATTTGCTAGGATTTTTTTCCCCTATCACATGTAAACAATCCTATTTCCTCAAGCAGCATTATGTTATAAGATCAGGCAGCTTAATATTAAGACAAATTCCTTTTTGATTCCTAAGCTACTAACTGGAACTAATTCTTTACCAAAGATCAGGAGAGTATTAATTATTTGGCATAAAAGGATAAACCAGAGGATTTCGATCTGTAGAGATATCCTGGAAAATACACCCATAAAAGCATTCCAGGAGCTTCCCCAAGATGATTTTCTATTAGAAAATAGCCTAGACAATGTGGATATCAAGAATAGTTAATACAAAGTAGCCAAGTAAAATTTCTCTGCTATGGGATTACTCAAACTGGCCTACGGAGGAGCAGGCTACTTTTGCAATCTACAAATTGAGTTTCTTATATAATAAAACCATTAACTTTAAATGTTCATTTTACCCAGGAAATGCCAATATAAAATTCATCCCAGACTCTAGAAATAACGCATTGATTGCCTGGAAATCAGACATGACTGATTCCCTGGACATTGCAACTGACCACAATCCTGGAGATTTAAAGGAGTTACCAATCTGAACTTCTCAGAGGACATACTGTCTTTTTTCAACGAGTGTTTGTTATTCTTGATATTTATCTTTGGTAAAAATGCCTATCTCAAAATACGATATAGCCCATAAAACCCTGTTTTACTTCTGTTACATGGTAATTTGAGATATGAAACTTTTAGTTTTTATCATTTGAACTAATTTTCCAGTATTTCATTAACAGAAAATTCTCAATCATAAAGAAGCCAAAATTATATATCAAAAAACTTCAATCACTACAGTGATAAGAGAATACTCCAACTCAATTACAACAGAGAAGAGTTTGCATACTTTTAACAAGGGTCATCTGTATTTTTGAGTATTATTTTAGTATAAAGATGAACATACAATTATGGATTTTCTATTGCTCACTATATGTGCATTTGAACACATATTTTCCAATATAAACAATACAGTAGTCCCCTGAGTGGCTGATAAATGAATTTGTATTTTACCCAAAAAACTCAATGGGGGGTGGGGGGCACCTGGCTATCTCAGTTGGTAGAGCATGAAACTCCTGACCCTGTGGTTGTAAGATTGAGCCCCAACTTGCATGTAGAGATTACTTAAAAAAATAAAGTCTTAAAAAAAAAAAAACTCAATAAGGGAGGAAGGTAAAGTTAAAACAAAACAAAATAAAACACCAAACTATAGCAAATTGAAAAAAACAAAAAACAGAAAACAACCTATTGGCTTAATTTCTCCTTGTAAATTATTTTAATATTTAATATACTCTTCAACAAAATATACATTTAATAATTATCTATAAAACATTACTTTCGCAAGTATAATCTTAAATACATTGTGGGAAAATAAACTGGACTAAGATTATATATTGGTGGATTCTAGTTTAAGCTATTCATTTGAAAGTCCAAACAATTTACTTGATGTGTATCTATTTAGAATATTCAATAAAATGTCTTAAGAAAACACTTAAAATTATGAACCAGCTACAGAGCTGCAAAAACACTTTCTTATATTTCCATATATATTTTTTCATATATATAGTTTTTCTTGTGTGTGTGTGACACACTTGTACCCTGAACCACTTTGAATCATTAGGCATGCTTCCTAGCCCCCAAGTAAATTGTGAATCCCAGGGGAATGAATACCCAGCAGATGGCTACCTAAACATAGCACTGAAATAGTTGAGTAGTTCCTTTACATGGCCATCTGCCATGTAATTCTCTAAGAGACTGAAATCTTTCAACTATAAAATGTTCTGCCAAGATTTCACAATGCCCATAGCCCAACTAACAGGTAAGAAGAATTTTGCAATGGATGGAAAGTCTCTATAACATTTCTTAATACAAATTTTCTGGGAAAATTATTAATGTATTTAAAATTAAATGTGTCACTATATCAAACTTCAGTAGAACAACTACATTTATATTTACATAGCCATCTGCTAGTATTTGCATAGTCATACCTCCTGGGTTGCAAAGGCTTACTCCACAAAGATCACACTGTTTGTCAGTACACTTGCATACATGTCAATCAGTTCTGGTCTCTAAATATCCAGAAAGGCAAATGTAAAGGAGAAGAAAAATAAACTTAGTTGTCTCAACATATCAAAAGTGATTGACAATTCCAGTCAGTGGTAAAACAGAACATTTTAGATTCCTTATGACACAGGAAAGTAGTATAAATACTTTTTAATTAATTTAAGGCATTAAAACTATTCCTAATATTAGTTTCTGCATTTTTTAAATGGGGGGGACATACAACACTTCTTTCAGTGTAAATTAAGTGTTAAGAAAAATTGATGGCTGTTTTGAAAAAGTGTTTTTGATATCTTATTGCACCATCTACTCATAATATATATACAATTCTATTTTCCTATATTGAAAATATAAATGTAAACATATGTAATTATTAAGCCTGTGTAACTAATCCAGAATATGATTTTAACTGTTCAAATTTGCAAACTCCTAAGCAACAGCAAGTTTAAGTGTGTGTGTGTGCGTGTGCGCGCACATGTGTGTGTGTGTTTATAAAATGCAAACACTGGCCAGTAATCATTTAGCATTTTTTTCTGGAAAACCTAAGTAATGAATGGATAACAAAGGATTTGCAATGGAAACTGGAAAATAATTTGAAGTATATGATAACGAAAATATGACAAAAACTAGTGAAATGTAGCTTTGATACTTGTATTAGAAATGAAAATAGGTAAAAGATCAACGTAAAGAAGCTAAAATAAAATAGTATGTTGAAATTAAAGGAAATGGATAAGGAAAGGAAAGTATGCCTATAAGAAAAATTTCAGAAATCAAAAAGTTTATTCTATTAAAATTAATGAAATAATAAAACTCTAAAAGACTGCTCAAGATAAAAAAAGAAAGAAGAAAACATACATTATCAGGAATGAAAAAAGAACCATCAAAATAGAGTCTTAGATGTTAAAAAGATGGTAAGAATATCTGATGAGCAACTTCATCCAATAAATTTCATGTTTTACATGAAAAGAACCAAGTCTAAAAAATCCAATTACCAAAACAACACATTAAAAAAATGGCAAACTAAATTGCTACACATCTTTTACAGAAATTTGATTTCTATCTATAAACCTTCCACAAAGCAATTACAGGCTCTGAAGACTTTACTGGTCAATTTTTCCTAACATTTGAGAATATATCAATTTTATATAATTTCTTCTAGAGAATAAATAAAAAGAGAGTAGTTTCCACCTCATTTTATGAGGCCAGGAAAAATTCAGGCTTCATAAATCAAACTTGAAAAAGGACATTGTGAAAAAACAAACTTACAGGTTAATATCTCCCATAAATTAGTTACAAAAATTCTTAACCAAATAATTAAAATTTAATTCCACATATAGAATATTAATAAAAATAAGTACAGTCAATTAATCCCATCAATAGAATAAGTGAAAAAGTGCACATTTCAATAGACATAACTATAGCTGACCAAAGTAAACACCTGTTCATAAAATAAACTACAGAAATTTAGGAATGTAGTGGTACATCATTAATTTAACAAAGAGTACAAATATAAAAATAACCTATAGCCAACATCATACTTAGTTGTGAAATATTGAACACTATTCCCCTGAGTTCATGAATAAGACAAGATGTTGATTATCGTCACTGCTATTCAAATTACACTGAATGTCCATTAAAGCAAGAAAAAAAATATAAAAGCTGAAAAAATGTGTATTTAATTAAATTACAAATAACACAATTTTATAATAAAATAACTCAAAAGAACCTACAATATTTAAGAATCTATGTCAACTTAGCAAAGTCACTGAGCAGTATACAAAAACGTTTGCCTTTCTGTATATCAAAAACTAATAATTTTGAAGTTTCCATTCATTTAAAAAACTAACAAAGATGAGCTACAGCTCTACATTAAAACTATAAAAGAATTGGTTGACATGATACTACATATAGAAAACCCTAAAGACTCCACCAAAAAAACTACTAGAGCTGATAAATGAATTCAGTAAGGTCGCAGGATACAAAATCAATATACAGAAATCCATTGCATTTCTATATACCAATATGAAGTAGCAGAAAGAGAAATTAAGAAAATAATCCAATTTACAACTGCCCACACACAAAAATAAATTATGTAGGAATAAACAATGAAACAGATGAAATACCAGTACTCTGAAAACTATAAAATGTTGATGAAAGAAACTAAAGATGACACAAAGAAATGGAAAAAACATTCCATGCTCATGGATCAGAAGAACAAATATTGTTAAAATGTCTATACTACCCAAAGCAATCTACACATATAAAGCAATCCCTATCAAAATATGAATAGTATTTTACAAAGAAATAGAACAATCCTAAAATTTGTATGTAACCACAAAAGACCCTGAATAGCCAAAGCAAAGTTGAAAAAAGCAAAGCAATGCTGGAGGCATCACAATTCTGGACTTCAAGTTGTATTACAAAGCTGTGGTGTTCAAACAGTATGGTACTGGCACAAATACACATATATAGATCAATGTAACAGAACAGAAAGCCCAGAAATAAACCCCCAATTATATGGATAATTAATCTTTAACAAAGCAGGAAAGAATATCCAATGGGAAAAAGTCTCTTCAACAAATGGTGTTAGGAAAACTAGCTAGCTACATGCAAAAAAGTGAAACTGGACTACTTTCTTACACTATACACAAAAATAATCTCAAAATGGATTGAGGATCTAAAAGTGAGACCTGAAACCATAGAAATCCCAGAACAGAGAACAGGCAGTCATTTCTCTGACAATGGTTGTAACAACATTTTTCTAGATATGTCTCCTGAGGCAAGAGAAACAAAAGCAAAAAAAAAAACTAGTGGAACCACATCAAAATAAAAGCTCCTGCCCAGTGAAGGAAAAGATCAACAAGACTAAAAGACAATCTACTTAGCTGGAGAAGATATTTTCAAATGATGTATCTGATAAAGGGTTAATATGTAAAATGTATAAAGAATTTATACAACTCAACACCCCCATCCAATTAAAATTGAATAGAAGACATGGACAGACATTTCTCCAAAGAAGACATATAGATGGCCAACAGACACTCATCATCAGGGAAATGCAAATCAAAATTACAATGAAATATCACTTCACACCTATCAGAATGGCTGAACTCAAAAATATGAGAAACAAGTGTTGGTGAGGATAGGGATAAATAGGAACCCTCCTTCACTGTTGGTGGGAATGCAAACTGGTGCAGATGCTCTGGAAAACAGTATGGAGGTTCCTCAAGAAGTTAAAAATAGAACTACCCTATGAGCCATCAATTGCACTACTAAGTATTTACTTAAAGAATACAAAAATATTGATTTGAAGGGATACATGCACCCTGGTGTTTAGTGCAGCATTATTTACAATAGCCAAATAACGGTTTTCAATGACAGGTGAATGGATAAAGAAGAGGCGGTATATATACAATGGGATATTATTCAGTTGTAAGAAAGAATAAAATCTTGCCATTTGCAACAACATGGATGGACCTAAAGAGCACAATGCTAAGCAAGGTAAGTCAGTCAGAGAAAGACTAATACCATATGATTTCACTCGTATGTGGAATTTAAGGAACAAAACATAAGAACAAAGGAAAAAAAGAAGAGAGAAACCAGAAAACAGAGTCTTAACTATAGAGAACAAACAGATGACTGCCAGAGAAGGGGTGGGAAGGGGGAAGGGTGAAAGAGATGAATGGGTTTAAGAGTATACTTACCTTAAGGTTTGTCAGAAGAAATCAGAGAGGGAGACAAACCATGAGAGACTCTGGACTCTGGAAAACAAACTGAGGGTTGCAGAAAGGGAGGTGGGTGGGGGGGGATGGGGTAAGCTGGGTGATGGGCATTAAGGAAGGCACATGATGTGATGAGCACCAGTTGTTATATGCAATTAATGAATCATTGAACACTGCATCAAAAACTAATGACGCATTATATGTTGGATAATTGAATTTAAATAAATAAATAAATATCCTAAAGGAATTATACTAATTCTGGAAATTCCAAGCAGAACCTTAGAGAGGATTTATGTATGAGTAAAGAGAATTCTTTAAATCACAAAAATAGAGTTTGTTTATCTTGATGAGCACAGAGTAATATATAGAATTACTGAATCATTATATTATACACCTGAAACAAATACAACACTGTATGTTAACTACATTGGAATTAAAATTAAAAAGTAGACAATAATAACAAAAAACTATAAAGTATTAGAGAAAAATTAAGGAAGACCTACAGAAAAGGAGAGATATTATATTCTTATATTTACGGGCTGGAAGATTAAAAATCTGTATTAGTCAGGTTTCTCCAGAGAAACAGATGCAGTAAAATATATATCTTATATTTATATATATATTATATATACTGGGGAGAGAAAGAGAGAGAGGGGTGGAGGAAGAGAGGGAGGGAAAGAGAGAAAGAAAAGGAGAGACTTTAAGGAACTGATTCTCATGATCATGGGCGCTGGCAAGTCTGGTATTTGCAGAGTGGGTTGGCGGTCTGGAGATCCAAGGAAAAGCTGATTTGCAACACAAGGATGATGGAAAATTGAGGCAGAACTCCCTCTAATAAGGTTTACTTGGAAGTATCCAGTGGTAATATTATGCATTTCTCTATTGAATATGACACCATGGGCTATCAGTGCCCTCCTTACTAGTGAAACAGTCATTAGTACCTTTAAGTCTAATCAGATTAGAGAACCTATTCTGGAAAACCCAGAATCAATTCAGAAAACTCATCCTGATTCTGTTCCTCTGGAACCACTCTCAGTAACAAGACCTCAATTTACCTCAGATTGTTAGGTAGGGTCAAAATAAGTCTAAATAGAATTTCACCATTTTTTGTTGTTCTTTGGAAATGAACAACTTGATTCTAAAATTTATGTGGAAAATGCTAAGGCCTCATACTAGTCTAATAATCTTAAAGAAGAACAAATTTGAGAAACCATGATAACACAGATCAAGACAACATAAAGATACAGCAAGATACTGTGGTTTTGGTAATGAGGGTAAAGAAACCTGTATACAGTATATATTCTGTATGTGAGTTCAGGTTGGTTATTAATATCACACACAGCTTCTCCCACTGTACTGCTTATAATTTCAGGCTACTAATGGTATATTTTGATGAACAGAACTCTGCAATTGTAATAAAGTCCAAAGTCTCAATTTCTGATTATATATTAGCGATTTTTGTGTCCTGTTGAAAACAAATCATACAGTCTACTTTCTTTTCTATTCGCTTTATTATCTTAACGTTTACATTAGATCTATAATTAATCACACTATGTATTTGCATATATAGTTTAATGTAGGGATCATAGTTTTTGTTTTTGGTTTTACTTTATCTGTATTCAAATTTTGGACACAGCACCATGTTTTTCAAAGAGCGATAATTTTCCACTGAAATATTAATGAGCAGACTTCACTTTAGGTTGAGTAGACAGATAAACGCATAAACAGGGAGCCTTGACCACTAGGATACAAGCAAACAATGGGAACATTGACCTTTCCGAAGATTTCTGAATTATTTTTAGAAGTGATCATTTGATATATGGTGTGAATTTAAGGGTAAAAGACTGGCTGAGGATTAAAGAGGTTGTTTTATTCAGTTTGTCTTCAATTACTCACCTTGATTTCTGTCCTACTTTTCATGACTTCTCCCTCAGGATACTGTACTCAAAGTCTCCTTATGGCTCTGCTTTAATTTCCATTGCAAACACTCCAGGGACACTTCTGGAATAGAATGCCTTCTCTAGGTTGAATGCCAAGACTCTCCTTTTTTGTGTGTATTGAATTATTGAAAATTATTGTATCAATATAAATCTTCTCTTACTCCAAACTTTTGAAAACATAATTTGTTTCCTTTTACAATTGTTTCAATAGAATTTTATTAGAGATTACAGTTGAAAAAATATGACATCTAACTAGAAATGAATAATCATTTATATGAATCAGTTTTCCTTTACATATTGTGTGGTAAAACATATTAACTGAACTATTGAGAGTTGAGAACCAGAAGGTGAAGGTATATAGGATGCATATAAAATTTCTAACAAAAGTGAAGCAGAAACAACTGTATCTATATAGACCTAGAATGGTTAGCAGTACACATATTTGACCATAACCTTGTTGTAATTAAACTGAACTAATATCAACAATTACTTGCTTATTTATCTCTCCTTTTTTGAACATCAAAATTAGAATAGTCAGTAAAAAAATTCAAAAATATATTTTGACCATATCTCTAAATTATTAAAAATGAATTTTTTACTTAAAGCTTAAATGAGATTTATGAATGTTTACATATTTTAAAATAAATGTTTTCTCTCTGATTCACTGTCATTAATATATTATTATGAGAGCTATTTGGCTTTCAAGATATTTTATTTTAACATACTATGTTTTCATTAAAGACATTTTTTTTAATAGCAGTATTAGGGTTATGACAAACTTGAGAGGGAAGTACAGAAATTTCCCAAATACTCTCTGCTCCAGTACACACAGTCTCCCCTGTTACCAGCATCACTCACCAGAATTGGTAGATTGTTTTACCAAGGATGAACCTACATTGACAAATCATAATCACTCAAAGTCTATAGTTTACCTTAGGATTCACTCGTTGTAGTGTATGTTCTATGGGTTTGGATAAATGCTTAATGACATATATCCATCATTATAATATCATACAGAGTATTTTCACTGCCCTAAAAATCCTCTATGTTCTGTTGATTCATCTTTTCCCTCCTTTGCCATACTTTTTTCCTTTCTTCATTTTTCTTAATTGAAACTCTTTTGTTTAAATCAGTGAAATTAGCTTTACTATTACTAATGAGGCCTAAAATAACAAATTGCCTTTCTCTTTTTCCTAAAAATGTATGAAAATTTTATACCATAACTCTAAACAATCCTTAAATATGCTAAACAATTAAATATATAACTTAGATCATCTCTACCTACTGTTTACTTTTCTTAATTTTTCTGTGTAAATATTTTTGGTGCATTATTCGTAGAAATTTTTAAATTTTATAATCATTGAAAATATTTCATTTGTTAATTTTTTTTCAAAATTAGATTGATTAGGATTATGATAACATTTTCAAAATCTTGGTTTTTAAGGAAAATAAAGGTTTTTATTAAACTGAAATAAGAATAATATGATATTGGATACTTCAGAGTATAGGAGTTAGATTTTTGCATACTTCAGATACTTATTTTTTACTGGACATTTATAGTAAATTTGTTAAAAGGTTTTACTATATGAAAGGACCAACATTCAGTGCTATACCAAAATCACTTATAATTGAAGAAGAAGGAAAAAAAATATCAAGTGGCCACAATACAAGTTGAATAGTGTTAAAATGAAATAAAAACAACATACTGTGCAGGTCCTAAAAAAGATTATTATAACTGGGTTAAGAAAAAATTTAGGAGGACACCTGGGTGGTTCAGTCAGTTACGTATCTGCCTTTGGTTCAGGTCATGATCACAGTGTCTTGGGATCAAGTCCCATTTCAGGCTCTCTGCTCTGTGGGGAGTTGGCTTCTCCCTCTGCCCCTCTTCCCACTCATTCTCTCAGTCTCTCTCTTTCTCTCAAATAAATAAATAAATAAAATCTTAAAAAAATTAGGAGATGATGTATTGGGATTAAAAAGATGAGTTGTTTGGAAAGAAAATTCAAAGAAGGGGGAAATAGGAAGGCATAAAATTTTTAAAACAATGAAGAACAAAGAGAAAAAATCAGTTCGAGGGCATAATGGAAGTTAAAACTGGATCACTAGTGTGTGACCATCTGGGAATGGAAATTGAGGTGTGTATGGTCGAATTTTAAAACCTAAAACAATTCAGGAGGTAACACAGTACCAGTATATACATTTTAATGAAAAAAGTATAATCATAAATCTATGTTAAAAGCAAAAAGAAGCAGCACTGAGAAGAAGGACTGGAATAAGAAGAAAAAAGATATTGGGAAAAAAGTAAGAAGCTATATTATCTTTATTCTGGTGAGATATATGGCAATCTAAATCAGAAGTGACAAAGAGGATGGATATAATTTATTGATCAGTTTGAAAAATACTGCTTATGAAAAACTTAAAAATTTTAAACTATGTGAATATAGATAATGAGCAAAAAAAAAAAAGAGTCAAAAATGTCTCTCATACATTTTGAGATTTTCTGGTTAGGAAATGGTAGTATATTTTATAAGGAGTCTAATTAGACAGCTTCACATTTGAAGTAGGAGAAACTATTACTGTCCCACACTACTTAGTGATTTTAATTATTACTGTTAGAATTTCTGAACACTGTACTAAATGTACATATAAAAATGCAATCTATATCATTTTCCATTTATGATAATAGGAATAATAAAAACATTGATGGCAAAGGTGGCACAGAAAAATAATCATTATAATGATAACAAAAATAGATCTTCACCTCATTCTAATAATCAAATTCTGTGATTAAAATTTAATTGTGATGTAAAACTTAAGATCATTAGAGAAAACTGTAATAAAGGTATATTTTATTGATATTGACACATCAATACTGAAATACAAATATTTTTAATAAAAAATGAACAATTAAAGTGGATTAAAAAGTTACATATTTAGAAAGCTTGAACTTTCTTTAAATGGGTATGAGTTCTGGACATTTAAATACTATAAGATATATAACACAGAATAATAACAATTATGAATATATGTAACTGCATATAATTTTTTTAAAGATTTTATTTATTTATGTGACAGAGAGAGAGGCAGTGAGAGAGGGAACACAAGCAGGGGGAGTGGGAGAGGGAGAAGCAGGCTTCCCGCTGAGCAGGGAGCCCGATGCAGGGCTAGATCCCAGAACGCTGGGATCATGGCCTGAGCCGAAGGCAGATGCTTAACAACTGAGCCACCCAGATGCCCCCTGCAAATAATTTAAATTTCTAAGTGTCGAAAATATAATTAAAATGCATCCAATAACAAGAAATACTTTAATCAAATTCTGACAAAAGGCTGATATTCTAAATGGTCACATACAAATAAATTAGGAAAAAAATATTTTGGCAAAAGACATGAACAGGGTATTTACAAAAGAGACTATATAGATGAGTAATAATATTATAAATATTTTCAAAATACTGAAAATATTTGTAATGCAAGTCTGCTGATTAGGAAAACGTTTGCAACTGATAACAGCTAAAACTGTACACATTGCACAAAAACAGGCATTTTTAGGGTGTGCTGTCAGAAGAAAACATTACATAAAATCTTACTTCTTTTATAATAAAAATTGAAAGTCTCTTACATTTCCAACAAGATTTATATAAAGTATATATCTCGAGTATTAGAAAATATCTTGATGTTATACTTAAAATTTGAAGAATATTTGCTAAGGAAATACTCTGTCAAACAATTATACGAATCTGTAGTAAAAAAGTAATAGAAATGGAAACATTAAAATGTCATATCTAGAGGTGCCTGGGTGGCTCAGCAGGTTAAGTAATTGATTCTTGATTTCAGCTAAGGTAGAGATCTCAGGGTCATGAGATTGAGCCCAGTGTCGGGCTCCACACTCAGCATGGAGTCTGCTTTAGATTCTCTCCCTCTCCCTCTGCCCCTCCCACTGCTCTCAATTGTTCTCTTTTTAAATAAATAAATACAATCTTTAAAAAATTAAAAAAATAAAAAATAAAATGTCATATATAAGTACTGAATTATGGATAAATTATATTGTATTTGCCATTATAGTAATTATAGTTTTGTTGTTCATCGCCAGATTTACTAAGCACAACATACCAGTTTTCAGCTATTTTTTATAGATTATTATTATTATTTAAAGATTTCATTTATTTATTTGGTAGAGAGTGAGGGAGTGAGAGAGCACGAGCAGGGGGAGGAGCACAGGGAGAGGGAGAAGCAGACTGCCCACTGAGCAGGGAGCCTGATCCAGGGCTCGATGCTGGACTTCAGGATCATGACCTGAGCCTAAGGCAGATGCTTAACCGACTGAGCCACCCAGGCGCCCCGTCAGCTATTTTTTATATATTATTTCATTTCATTTACATAAAATCCATGCATGATATATATCAATCTCTATTTTGCAAATAAGGAACAGAAGGACTGAGGTAGATTTTAATCTGGGATTACCTTATTTGAAAACCCATGCTCTTTGTCTCTGCAACTTTCTGTTTCCCTTTATTTTTGGGATATTTCATATTGTTTGTTAAAACACATACTGTTTGTTAAATATCAAACGTCTATAATGTATGACAAATGGTCCTAGACTCTCAGCACATAGTAGTAAACAAAGAGAGAAAAATGAACAAATAAAAGGAGGAATCAAAAACCACTCAAAAAATGGAAATAAATGGAATGAAAAAGGGCCATAGAGGAAGACAAATGTGTGGAATTAATAATGATGATGAAGACTTGTGAAAATTATAAGTATCTAAAATAATAAAAATTTGAAGAAACAAATTATGGGTTTTTCCTGCTAATGAGTTGCTATCAGCCCCTTTGACTTACCTCTTTCACTTCAGAAAGAGGTTAGGAGTTAGGTAGAGTTACAACTGATCATTTTCAGGACTCTCAAGGATAGAGCAGACTCTAACCCCACTGGATCCAAATATTTCTATATTTATTGATTCTTTTTGCAAATTTTGATGTTCCATCAAAGAAAACTTTCCACTATGATAAAAAATAACTTCGATGAACACCTCCCTACAATGAGCAAATAGTAAACAAAGATGAGACTTCAAGAGCAACAACAACAGCAATAACTAAGTGATTAAAAAAAAAAAAGCAGAAAAGGGGAGGAGAAAAAATAGTATTTACTACGTAGTATTTTAAGAAAATAATGACCAAACAGATAAAAAGTAAAATAGAATGCTGATAAAGCAGAGCTGTTGAGGAACATAGTACTTCACTGTTAAGACCCACAGCGGTTATTGCTGCAGTGTAAACAAGCCTAAAACTTATTTGTATTCAATACTTATTTGTATTCAATACTTCTTGAAATGGCTCTTTGAGGGGAAAAAAAACACAGAATCATTCTCACCTAATGGCAGCCTCAATGACATTGTGCCACTGAGCACAAGTGCCCTCACAATTTCTACAGATGTTGAGGAATGTTCAAACACACAGCAAGGACTCAGTATCAACTGGTATGTTAGGAAAACATAACAACAAAATTTTAAAAATTGATGAATATAGTTCCGAAATGAACTTAGAATTTAAATGTCAACCAGTAAAAATTGCTTTAATAAACATCAAGGACACAGCACTAAAAATATTATCTAAAATCAGTCACTACAGTACAGGGAAGGAAACTTGAATCTAAGCAGGTGAAAAGATTCAGATATGACATTCTGAGAGTCCCTAATTTCTCTTTCTGCTGCTTCATAATTGCCGAATAAAAATGCAACAGATTTCTGTACACTGATTTTGTATTCTGTGACTTTACTGAATTCATTTACCAGTTCTAACAGTTTTTTTGTGGAGTCTTTCAGGTTTTCTGCATAGAGTATCATGTCATCTGCAAATAGTGGAAGTTTTACTTCTTCCTTAACGATTTGGATCCCTTTTATTTCTTTTTGTTGTCTGATTGCTGGATCCTAGGATCCAGTATTAAGTTAAATTAACACTGATGAGAGTGGACATCCCTGTCTTGTTCCTAACATGGAGGAAAAGGTCTCAGTTTTTCACCACTGAGGATGATATTAGCTGTGGATTTTTCATATATGGTCTTCCTTTATGATGCTGAGGTAGTTCCCTCTAAACCTATTTTATTGAGGTTTTTTATCATGAAAGGATGTTGTACTTTGTCAAATGCTTTTTCTGCATCTGTTGAAATGATCACATGGTTCTCACCTGTTTATTAATGTGGTGTGTTGCGTTGACTGATTTATGAATATTGAACACCCTTGCATTCCAGCAATAAATAACACTTGATTGTGGTGAATGATTTTTTAAATGTACTATTGGATTCAGTTTGCTAGTATTTCATTGAGAATTTTTGCATCCAAAAAAAGGGGGGGCACCTGGGTGGCTCAGTCATTAAATGTCTGCCTTTGGCTCAGGTGTGCTCCCAGGGTCCTGGGATCGAGCCCTGCATCGGGCTCCCTGCTCTGCTGAGAGCCTGCTTCTTCCTCTCCCACTCCCCCTGCTTGTGTTCCCCCTCTCATTAGCTGTCTCTCTCTCTGTTAAATAAATAAATAAAATCTTAAAAAAAAAAGAATTTTTGCATCCATGTTCATCAGGGATATTGATCTGTAGTTCTCTTTTCTGACAGATTCTTTATCTGGTTTTCTATCAGGGTAATGCTGGGCTCATAGAATTAAATTCTAAGTTTTCCTTCATTTTCTATTTTTTGGGATAGTTTGAGAAGAATAGGTATTAACTCTTGTTTAAATGTTGGGTAGACCCTGCTTGTGTTCCCTCTCTCACTGGCTGTCTCTATCTCTGTCAAATAAATAAATAAAATCTTTAAAAAAAAAAATGTTGGGTAGAGTTTGCCTATGAAGGCATCTGGCCCTAGATATTTTATTTGTTGGGAGTTTTTTTATTACTGATTCAATTTCTTTGCTGGTTATCAGTCTGTTCAAGTTTTCTATATAACAACCTGAGGGCTTTAGAGGGGAGGGGGTGGGGGATCGGGATAGGCTGGTGATGGGTATTAAGGAGGGCACACTGCATGGGCACTGAGTGTTATAACCAAGTAATGAATCATGGAACTTTACACAAAAACTTGGGATGTACTGTATGGTGATTAACATAATAAAAAATTTTTATTAAAAGAAGTTTTCTATATCTTCATGTTTCAGTTTGGGTAGTTTATGTTTCTGGAATTTGTCCATTTATTCCATGTTGTCCAATTTGTTGGCATATAGTTTTTTATAACATCTCTTATAATTATATTTATGTGGCATTGGTTGTTGTTTCTCCTCTCTCATTTGTGATTTTATTTCTTTGGGTCCTTTCTCTTGTCTTTTTGATAAGTGTGGCTAGACGTTTATCAATTTTCCTAATTTCTTCGAAAAACCAGATCCCAAATTCATTGATCTGTTCTACTGTTTTTTTGTTTGTTTTTAGTTTCTTTATCATTTATTTCTGCTCTAATCTTTATTATTTCCTTCCCTCTGCTGGCTTTAGGTATCATTTGTTGCTCTTTTTCTAGTTCCTTTAGGTATAATTTTAGGTTGGTTATTTGAGATTTTTCTTGCTTCCTGAGTTAGGCCTGTAGTGCTATATAGTTCCAATTCTATTGACAACTGCACCAAAAACAGTTAAGATATCTAGGAATAAACCTAGCCAAAGAAGTAAAGGACCTGTACTCTGAAACTATGAAACACTGATGAAAGAAACTGAAGAGGACACAAAGAAATGGAAAAAACATTCTATGATATGGATCAGAAAAACAAATATTGTTCAAATGTCTATACTACCAAAAGCAATGTACATATTTAATGCAATTCCTATCAACATACCACTATCATTTTTCACAGAGCTAGAACAAACAATCCTAAAATTTGTATGAAGCCACCAAAGCAAACTTGAAAAAGTAAAGCAAAGCTGGTGGCATCAAAATTCCAGACTTCAAGTTAT
>NC_048218.1:34598665-34627832 GCF_002007445.2 Ailuropoda melanoleuca
AAACCCAGAAATGAACCTACAACTATATGGTCAATTAATCTTTGACAAACAGGAGAGAACATCCAATGGGAAAAAGACAATCTCTTCAACAAATGATATTGGGAAAACTGGACAGCAACATGCAAAAGAATGAAACTGGACTACTTTCTTACACCATATACAAAAATAAATTCAAAATGAATTAAAGACCCAAACATGAGACCCAAAACCACAAAAATGCTAGAGGAGAATACAGGGAGTAACCTCTGTGACATCAGTTGTTGAAACTTCCTTCCAGTTATGTCTCCTGAGGCAAGGGAAACAAAAGCTAAAATAAACTATTGGGACTTCATCAAAATAAAATCTTCTTCACAGTGAAGGAAACAATTAACAAAACTAAAAGGCAACCTACAGAATGGGGGAATATATTTGTAAATGACATATCTGGTAGATAGATAGATGATAGATAGATAGATAGATGATAGATGATAGATAGATAGATAGATAGATAGATGATAGATACACACACACAAACACATGCACACACAAACGGATATTACTCAGCCATCAGAAACAATGAACTCTTGCCATTTGGAAGGACATGGACAGAGGTAAAGAGTATTATGTTAAGCAAAATAAGTCAGTCAGAGAAAGACAAATACCATATGATTTCACTCGTATGTGGAATTTAAGAAACAAAACAAATGAGCAAAGAGGAAAAGAGAGAGGAGAGAGAGAGGCAAATCAAGAAATAGACTCTTAACAATACAGAACAGATGGTTACCAGAGGGTGTGCAGGAGTACAGGGGTGGGCGGAGTGATGAGGACTAAGGAGTGCACTTGTTATGATGAACACTGGGTATTGTATGGAAGTGCTGAATCAACTCACTATACACCTAAATCTAATATTACTCTGTATGTAATATTTCACTGGAGTTTATTTTTATTTTTTAAAGATTTATTTATTTATTTATTTATTTGAGAGAGAGAGAGAGAGAGAGAGAGAGAGTGTAGGTGCGTGCACAAGTGGAGGGAGGGGAAGAAGGAGAGAATCTTGAAGCAGACTTCCTACTGAGTGCAGAGCCAGATCCTGGATGCAATCCTAGGACCCTGAGGTCATTACCTGAGTGGAAACCAAGAGTAGGTTGCTTAATCAACTGAGACACTCAGGCGCCCCTTCACTGGAGTTTAAATAAGAAGTTTTTAAAAAGCAAATTAAATAAAAAGAGAAAAAAGAAATCCTGAGACAAAACAAAAGACCCACATCTAGCTTCATTCCATAGTTTCCAAAAATTAGTATTCTGAGTCCACAGCCCAGGCCTAAGACTACCCTCTTGGCATGCAATCCTTTGCTTTGAGCCAATCAAAACACAACTTCATTTATATTTTACCTCAACTGCCCTTCCTCCAAGACCTAAAAACACTTTCATTCCTTTGGTGAGAGGCTACACTTTGTCTGTGTTTTTCCCTTGCCCAAGCAAGAATTAAATACATTTTTTGTTTTTTAAGAATGGCTTGATTCATGATTTGACAATTTGAGAGTCTTTATAGATATTAATTTGAAAATCTTTGCCCAATAGAAACTTGCAATTTCTTCTATGAACAGTATAAATTCTGGTAGCCTTTTTTTTTTTGAGCCTTTTTTATTCATGGTCCAACTTCCTTTGGTTCTTTCATGTTAAATAATTAATTTAAAGGTAATCTGAATACTAATCAATATTTACATCTCCATATACTAAACTTAGCAGGATTAAATTTTGTTCACTGAGAATAGACACTACTGAGATTATTCCTCTGATTTTGTCTCTCTACAGAGTTCAACAGATGAACCTCTGTTTTACTAGTAATACTTTTTATCTTCCTTTATGTTCATTTTGCATTATCAAGTATTGTTTTGTGGTTCTACGTTTTCTTTGTCCTGAGTGTTGTAATTTTTATAGGGCTTAGATGATAGCATTCTTCATCGTTTCTGCAGTCCTGAGGAATACAGCAGGTATATGGGTCCTGCAAGACTGGTATGCACTCTCTGAAGCAAACACTTTGCCCTGAGTCCATGTAGAGATTCTCTACCCTGACTGCATAAAAGACAGTTTTTTGATATTATTCATTCATCTTTTCTCTTTTTACTGAAAATCTCACCAATTTTATTAGTGTCTTGAAAGTGCCAACTTTTGGCTTTTTGACTCTATTTTAATTGACATATCCTCTTTCTTTAATGTCATTAGAGAAAGAACGTTCATTATTTTACTATTATCTTTCTTCTGTTTTCCTTTTATTCTTTTTTTGGATTAAATTTGCTTTTTATTACTACTCTGGGGAGAATAATTAGTTCAATTATTTTCATTCTTTCAACTTTTTTTCTTTTTTCTTTTTAAAGATTTATTTATTTGAGAGAGAGAGAGAGAGTGTGTGTGTGTGTGTGTGTGTGTGTGTGTGTGCCTGCATGCGGTGGGGAGGGGCACAGGGAGAGGGAGGGAGAGACTCTTAAACCCACTCAGTGCTGAGGGCAGAGCCAGAAGTGGGGCTCAATCCCAGGACCCTGAGATCATGACCTGAGTGGAAACCAAGAGTTAGATGCTTAACTGACTGCTCCACCCACGTGCCCCTCAACTTTTTTCTAATATGGACATTCAAGGCTGACTTTTTCTCCAAGATTAGTTTTAGTAGGTACCCTAAGGCTTTAAGAAAATATTTAACTACTATTAGGTCCGGATAGTTTCTAATTCTCATTATTATTCCTTCAATGACCATGAGTATGGTTTTATATCTTTCTTTTTTTTTTGGAAAATCTCGACTATAATCTCTGAATATTTCTATCCTCTCTTCTTTTCTTTTACTCCATATATACATTTTCTAAGTCTATTATTCATATATTTTCCATTTGTTATATTCCCACTTGTAGTTTTCATCTTTTTATTTTTCTGGATTTTATTATGATTATTTCTTTCTTGCCATTGTCCAGTTTGCTAGTATTTTCTTCATCCAGCTATACTTGGCCACTGAACACCTTCACTGGATTATTTTTTCAGTTCTAGAATTTTGATTACTCTTTATAAAGTCATCTAGTCCTCCACCAAATTTCTCAGTATTTTATATCATCAAACATATTAAGATTATTACTTAGGGCCTCTTGTGTACCAATTATCTAACTCTCCTATGAATCTCTTTTATCTGTGATTTCTCTCTGTTCTTCATTCATATGGTCCTTTTCTTCTTGGCCCAAGTTTGATTCCTTATTTTCCGTTTGAGAATTTATATTTTAAAGATTTTATTTATTTATTTGAGAGAGAGAGAAGGGGAACACAAGCAGGGGGACAAGGAGAGGCAGAGGCAGAGGGAGAAGCAGACCCCCTGATGAGCAGAGAGCCAGATGTGGGACTCAATCCCATGATCCTGGGATCATGACCTGGGCCGAGGGCAGACGTTTCACCAACTGAGCCACCCAAGCGCCAGAGAATTTATATTTTAATCTTGCAAGCTGCTTAAGCCCTGGTATTCAAGTATACCTGAAAGCACTTTCAGGATAGAAATTAATTGAAACTAGTTATCAGTCTTTCCATGAACTTCTCTACCTTTGCTTTGCCCTTGCTACTGAGTTTTGGCTCCTTAATTTTCCTACAGGACATACAGGGTTTCATAATTTTCTCACATTTGCATTTACTGGACTCCAGTTAATTTTATTACTCCTATTCATATAAGACTCTTGAAAGTTTCAGATTCTTAATCTAATCACCTTATTTTGGAATTTTAAGATTCCCATATAAGAAATACAGACTCAATGATACTTTCACCTTTTTGAATCTATATATTTTTCCCAAATCCTGTCATCACATTTTTCACTGCTTCTTAACTCTGTGATTCCTTTGGATAGACATTTAAAAAATCTTAGTCAGCTTTTTCAATTTTTAGTGGGAGCTTTGATTCAAATTAACTAATATACTATTAGTAGGTAGAAGAACCCCTGAAACATCCATATTTTAGCTAATTTTCCCATCCTTTCTCAGTGTAGGTAAGAAAACATATCTAAAGAAATGTATATAGAAGTGGTATATGTAACTTCCAGCCTGTGTATTGAAATACAAATGTTCTAATCTTGTTCTTCCCTTTTTTATCTCTTGCATAATGAAAGTTATAAAGGGCAGAAACATAAGGACAACACACCAGATGATTGTGAAGAAATGATATAGAAGGAAACACTGTCCTTATTTGACCTTGTTGAACACAGTCTGATTGTTCATCTCTAGATTGCAATGTGAATAAACAATAAACTTTTATATAGTAACACCACATATTTTGAGGTATCCCCATTGCAACATCTTGGTCTTCAAACTAATACAACATCTAGATAAAATGTTGAGTAGGGGGTTGAATATATGAACCAGGAGTTCAAGGGAGAAGTCTAAGCTGAATATAAAAATGCAAGAGCCACCCATATACAGAGTGCATTTAATGCCACAAAGCTGAATGATATCATTTAGATATTGTATCTAGATACAGGAGAAAACTAAGGACATGTAACAGTTTATAACACAGGACATGTAACAGTTTATAAAGATAGGATTATGAATAAGCAAACATGTCTAAGAAAAAGAGGTAAGTGCAACTGAAGAAGAAACAAGACTACATGCCATCTCAGCATCCAAAGAAAAAAGAGGTTTGGTTTTTGTTTTTGTTTTTTTTCCCTCTTTTTAAAGGTACGTCAACATTATCAAATTCTGCTGACGAACTGAGTAAGAATTTAGCATAAATTTAGCTTGTGGAGGTCATTAGTGACATCGGCAAGAACTGTTTTGATAGAATGGCAGGGAGAAAGCTCATTGGTCATTGACTAATAAAATAATAATGAAGAAAATGATGAGAACAAATATCTGTTAATATTATTCTTTTGAAGAATATCTGTGCTAAGTTGAACAGAGGAATAGGACAGATCCTGGAGAAGGAAGTAAAGTCAAAGAATGTTTTTGTTTAAATATGGCCGATATGTTATATAAGCTTATTGAAACAATACAGAAAACAGGAAACAGTTGAAGAGCAGGCTTTGTTAGAATAGGGAAGGTTCATTGCTTTAACAGAAAACAAAGCATATGGATGGCAGGTGCAGGTATGTTGGTAGATTTAATGATGAGAATATAAGAAAAATAACTTTCTACTGTTTTATGTTTTATTGTTTCTACTGTTTTAGTGAATCAAGAATAAAGATAAATATTTGAGATAAATCTGGGAGGATATATACAGGAGGCTAGAGGAGAATGGGGAAGTTGTTAAGAGTCAGGAGAGTAAAAGGACTTGAAACTAGGAAATATACATAAACCTCTAATCTCTTAACCCATTTGATTGTATATGGCCATAATTTCTAGTACAGTGTGGACTTACATCTTTCTCTAGACCTGGATTAAGAGAAATAATATGTTTAATCAGGTTAGGGGTTTAGCCAGTTGAGTAAAAAGGTTGGAGCAAGGGACGAAGAAGCTATTGATGGAGTAATTATAGTGGTGGACAGTGGAATCTAAGTAAGCCAAGAAAAAAGCAGTGATCTGAGGAGCATGAGGAAGAGTGAAAAGTGGTATATTCAAAAGACTGAATAGCCTGATAGGGTCAAGAAATTATCAGATTCAGAATCTGAGTCTGAGAACTAGATAAGGTAAACAAAAACAGGAGTCAGTCCTTAGAAAGGATCATCTTTAAGAGCTTATGCCAGTGTCAGATGCAACTGAGATTCAAATTTCAGCTGTTAGTGAGGGTTTTTTTTTTTTTTTGGTAAAAATTCATTACCAATATTTCAAATGGATTGACTAGCAGTCTACAGGATGTTTTGGTGAAGTGTTTATCTTCTGTTTCATTCCTTAAAGTGTTTTTTAAAAATATTTTATTTATTTACTTGAGAGAGAGCAAGAGCAGGAGGGAGAACATGGAGGGAGAGGGAGAAGCAGACTCCCCACTGAGCAGAGAGCCCGAAGCGGTGATGGTGGGGCAGGGTGCTCAATCCCAGGACCCTTCAGGACCCTGAGATCATGATCTGAGCCAAAGGAAAGGCAGACGCTTTACCAACGGAGCCACCCACATGCTCCTCCTTAAAGTATTTTAATTTACATTTGAATATTGTGCAAATGTAAGTTCTAAACAGATGACATCTTCACAGAGTAATCGTGTTTAACATTTATTTTTTTATAAAGCATAACTTGTTCAATTTTGGAGCTCTGCTTCTTACACTTTAAGCTCTAGTTTTCATTCAGATCTTTGTTCTCTCTATAAAATTTACAATGTACTTTTAACCTAAAGACTAATTCATTTATCTATTTGTTATGATATTCCAGGTAAATTAATCTCAACATTCCTTTGAGGATAACTTTTTGTTCAAGTGGGATATTTTGTTACCTGGATTTTGCAGTGTTTCTGTCCTTTCACTTTGTTTTTATGTTAAACTGCATCAACATACACATTTATGGTAATATATGAGTGTATGTTAATCAAAAAGTCCTATAGACTTCTTAAAATTCTTAGTCTTCTTTCAGAGATGAATAATGTGGAATTTTTCTCCTAGAAAATGACGTAGACTACTTTTTGACATATTAGTATTCAGATATTTAAGACACTTTGTCACAGCATGCCTGCTTTCATATATCATGTTACATTTTACATGAAAATTATAATCAAGCCATTGGTATCAAGTAATTGCCCATATTATAAATGCAAAGTATGCTTCAGATTATAAAGCTCCCTCAAATGATTGGACCACAGACAAACTACTCCCTTTAGTACATTTCTTTATTATTTGTCAAACTATAGATCTAGCCAGTAATAAAAGTTCTTGTTTTCTCAAAAAAGAATCTTCAATAACTTAATAGGTTAGTGATAAGTTTTAATGCTGTTTGGTACTTTGCCTTTGATTTTATTCTTTCCATTTCACTTCATATCTCTGGGATCTCTTCCTATACTCATAATCATGTCAATTAACTTTTCTATTTCTACTCTGTTTAGGTGTATTATTGAGTTTTTTTATGTTCCCTTTTAATCATAGACAGCATAATTAGGACAGATTTCACATTTTACATAATCTCTAAATTTTAACTGTAATTTAAATAAAAATACTCTTTTCAAGGAATATTGGGGTAATATATTTAAGGGTGCAGGATTCAGGTTTTTGGGAAAATAGTATAAAATAGGTGTTCCTAAGTTTAGGAAAATGTAATGACTCAGTTAATTGGGTTTATCTTTCATTGTCCTAATGCCCCTATGTTAAATGAAATCTGTTATAGTAAATATTGTGATGTGTGTGTGTGTGTGTGTGTGTGTGTATAAGTGTGGTGGTGAGTCTCTATCAAACAGAAGAAATAAAAATACTGACTTGATTTGTTTTCCAATCTTAATATAAGCTTCCCACATGATTAAGCATATCTACTTCAAGATTATATTTTTTGAATGGCTTTCTTCTTTTTTTCCCCAAGAAGGTAACCTTGTTTTACAATTATGATAAAATTTTACACGCATTTTATTATTGCCCTAGTTTTTTAAAGTAAAACATATTTCCCAGCATTTGTTACAACTATATATTTCATTAACATTCTATTTAATTTTTAAATCAGATCATTAGTAAAGTGCTAATACATCATCACCTGTAAATTATCTGAACCTACTGTTTAGAGAAATATCTATTGTTAACTCATATGCACATGCCAAATCAATTTTTAGAATAGTGCATATTATAATTCAAATAATTTTTATAAATGAATTTTAGAAGTTATTGAGTCAATAACTCAATATGTCCATGACTAATTTTCTCTAATCAATTTGCAGAATCTTTAAAATACTGATCTCTCAGTTGCAATTTAACTATATTAATAATAGCTTCTTTTATTAAAATTTTAGTGTTCTATTGACTTAAAGTCAGTTTTTAAATTTTCTTCTAGAAATTTAAGTCAAAATAAGAATCTTGTTAGTATGTAATTATTATTAAGTAAATCCCCCCAATATTTTTGGTTCTTAACATTATAACTTTAGATATCTTAACATTATATTTTTATAATTGTATTATATTTTTCACAAAAATACAACAGCAGAGTTTTTTATTGAATTATAATTGACATGTAATATTATATTAGTTTCAGGTGCACAAACATAGTGATTCAATTTTCTATACTTTTATTATGAAGTAATCACCAAGATAGGTCTAGTTACTGTCTGTCACTACACAAATTTGTTACAATATTATTGACTGTATTCCCTATGCTGAACATTACCTCCCCCTGACGTTTTTCATAACTGAAAGTTTTGTACCACTTAATCCTCATCACCTATTTCACCTGCCACCGCCACCACCCCCAGCCTCTGGCAACCACCAGTTTGTTCTCTGCATCTATGAGTTTCTTTCTGCTTTGTTTTGTTCCTTATCTGGCCTCTATCTAAATTTTTTGCTGTATTAACTGATGATTAAGTTCCCTCTTTAAACTCCTAACCAAAGTACAAAGCTACATACTGGTGAATGTTAGACTACTCTCTAATACAATCCACACTTCTACTTGTACCTACTAGTTGTTATGTACCAATAGTCAGTTGTATCTATTCCCAGAAAATGATTTTATCAGACATAATGTTCTGAAATTACTTAGTTCAAGTCCATATAATGCAAATTCATTAAATCTGAGTGTGAAAAAGAAGAGAATGCTGACTTTATGTAAATTTAGTTGAGTTCTTAGAAATGACCTATAAAGATGAAAGGTTAGATAATTCTGACATAACTCAGTGTGGGTGAAGAGACTGAATTTGGGAAGGTTAGTATTACAATTCAGATTTGTTTTTCACTAGATTTGTTTTGTGTCAAGAATCACAGTGCCCTATCTCCACTTTAAATAAACCTAAACTGGAAAGCAAGAGATAGTGTATTTTAGGCTGTGGTTTATGCTAGAGAGACAATTCCTCTCAGAGAGACAGTATTTGGAGAAATGGCATAGGCTGAGTAACTCATGCTTTTGACCACTTCACAGGTTGGCACTCTTTGTGCTGATCAATACTCAGGTCTCTAAGGTAGATTTTCCTTTGACAACAGAGATGTTTGGGGGCAGAGACAAATATTTTGGATGAAATCTTAATGTTTTAAGTTTTGACTGATGCCAACACTCAGAGGGAAATCCTTATGATCTAAAGCTATTCTTCACAATATGACAAAATTCCAGATTTGGAAGTAATCTCAAAGTAATTTATTCCAACCATCTTCTCTATGCATATATCTAATTTAAGAATATCTTGAGAAGTGTTATTTGAATGTTTAATGCTTCATTTTGTCTGTGAATATCTCAGAAGATTTTTGTGCATGAATTAACTATTGCTGACATACAGATTACTTCCAAACCTGATAGCTTAAAGCAACAACAATGTAATATTTCTCAACATTCTGTGGGATGGCTGGATAGAGTCTCTATTCAATGTGCTGAGACTTACTCATGTGGATGCTATCTGTAAAAAGAACAGCTGGTCTAGAAGATCCAAGATGGCCCCACTAACATCGTGTGCAGAGAAGGTAGCTGTCAGCTGTGGGATGCTGGTCCTAATCACTAGTGACCTCTTAACCTGCAGTAAACAAGATTAACTCCTTTATATATCAGTCTCAGGACAATATTTCATGAAGGTCAAGTGTGAAAGCTACAAGGTCTCTTTAGACTTAAGCTCTGGAACTTGCACAACATAAATTTTACCATGTGCTAGGGTTAATGCAAATCACAAAGCCAGCATAGTTTCAAACCATGGGAAAATAGACACCAATACTTAACAAGGAGCTTCAAAATATTGTAGCCTTGTTTTTGAATTTATCAAATTTTTAAGTTTTTTTTTTATTAGACAAGTGATTTAAGATTTTACCTATTACCCTGTTATAACCTTTAAGTTCTACACAGAACTAATGTTCAACATGATAGTTCTTTGGGTGTATAGACACAGCTATGTGGCCACCAGCTGTGACCAACCCTCAGATAGACCTCACTTCTCATAACAGGGCAGTGAGTCCCTTCAACATTTTAACTGTTGTCTCCTGAATATATTTACCAGTTCTTTTTTAAATTTTCTGAAGTTTTTAAATAGTTGGCATCAAACTATTAAGCACCATGATATTTCACTCAACAATTATTACAATGGCATATTTCTAAAATTCTCAACCACTAGATGGATTGGCATTCTCTTACATAAATTCCCTCTTCCTAAGAAGCATTGTGTTCAAACACATTAACTGAAATAAGGTAGATATATATTAGAACAAATGTAGCAGTCTCTTTTAATCTTTTTGTGCCTTATTTACAAGTCATTTATAAAGCAATACTTGTTGCAGTGAGGTTTACAACTTATGTACCATGTCAGCTCTTTATAGTTGTACATGAAAATCATATGTATAATACATAGTGAAAATACTCCAAAAGCCTGAATAGAAGATAATCTCCCATTTTGCTAAGATTAATATCCATCAAAAGACATATTTAGCTAATTTGATTATTTAAACATTCAGAGACGTCAATAGAATAGTCAAATATGTACTGATAATATTTTATTACTTTAATAGCAAATACTTATTACATCACATATGTAAAAACACATCTATTCAGATATAATATTTTTTCAAATGTTTATTTGCATATTTGAATCACTGGTTTCATGAAAATGTCTCATAAGTCACTATAAAGTGCCATTTTATAAAATATTAAAAATTAAAACTGTGAAATTGAAATAATAAAACTATCTAAAATAAGGGCATGGATGATTTCTCAGGATAAAAAATGAGTCATGGATAATTTCAAGCACCATGACAAAGATAAAGATTAAAAAATACAAATGCAGTGGCAAGATCTTTCAAGTAGCTGAGAAAAACAATGGTTGCCTAAAACCAACTGTACTCATAAAAACTCTAAAAACAAAACAAAACAAAAATGGAATACAGGTGGGAGAAGAGTATGCAAAAAGTGTATATTCTGATGAAGAAAAATACAATTAGTATGAGAACAGAAGGGAGAGAGAAAAGGGAAAGTAGAATTAGTTTATTGACTGTTGAATAGGTAAAATATGGGTGAAAAGATACCATAGAAAGCTAATGAAACAGATACTAATAGGCTAAATAAGAAAGGGAAATAAATGCACTAAAAAAAATGAATACATGTAAAATATATCATAGGGCCAAGGGCAGGCTGCCCCAAAATGTGCCACTTTGGCATATTGATTATTCAAATAAAAGTTACTTAAGAGAAAAGTTGTGCAAGAGGGACACTCAGACCCTCTGTACCCCTGAAAGCAGGAAATATATATCCCATATGAAAGGTACCCTCCCTTTATCATGAGGTAGACAGACATTCTTATCACTAGAGATAGGGAATTTTAATACTGAGAAGGCTATATAAATAAACCTTGTTACTTTGTGCTAATTTAATACTGCAGCCCCAAAATCTGTTTAGAATTCCTTACTAACTGAAGCTCCCAAAGTTAAGTTTTCTTTGTCCTGTCAATTCCTCACAACTTATTGTCCCTTTGTCTAAACTGTATGAACTGTTTGCCTTGGTCTTGGTCTGTATGAACTGTTTGCCTTGGTCTTTTCTTTGGGTCTCAATTTCATGATTGGCCTCCATGCATACATAATAAAACTGTGCTATTTTTCTCCTGTTAATCTGTCTCATGTCAATTTAAGTCTCAGTCCACCTGGAAGACATTGGAGGGTAGAGGATAATTTTTCCTCTCTTCCACTATCTATGATTATAAACATATGACAAAATTGAGACTAAACACAGCAGACATATCAATAAATGCGGAAGTAACTTATTTTAAGAAAAATATTTCCAAATTGATTCATACACAAGCAAGATTCAACTATTTGCTTAATATAAGAGATAAAGTAATTAAGAAAAGGCTAAATAGGGGATTGCCAAAGATATACCAGGGGAATTGAAACAATAAAGATGCAGGGTTTGATATCTTGTTAGTGAGTCCCTTTGCTCAACTATAGACCCCAACAGTTAAAACCAGAAAGCGACAAGACTGATTAAATCATGTTCTAACTAAAACTCATTATTTCTTATTACATTTTGGTGAGGCATTGATGAAAGTGTTCTGCAATGACTGGAACATCCCAGCCACCAGACCAGAAAAGCCCTCATAGCAAAGGGTTGCCTAGAAGACCACATCCCATACATCCCTTATGGGCTGATCACATAACAACTCCCACCCATGATCACATGCACCTACCTACTCTTTTGCATACCCCCATCATCACCCCCAACCTCTCCTTATAAAATTCTAGATGCCCATCTTGCCTGCAGAGAGGTCATTTAAGGCTTGAGCCTGCTACCTCCCCGGGCGGTGGGCATCTGAAATAAATTTCTGCCTTTCTCCTTTCCAAACCCTTGACTCTTGAGTTATTGGCTTCACTTGTGATGAGTTTATCCAAGTTCGTCTGGCAACAGTGTTGGCAAAGCCAGCCAGGAGCTATGCTTTTGATTTGTCCAGCCCCCTTGGGATTCCCTGGGATAGAACAGTTGGCTGCTGCAGTGCACTACGGCTTTCCCATTGCTTTCCTGGGTTAGCAGCTGTGATAGATTGTTTGGTAACAATCTTTTACCAAAGTGTAGTTCAAATGAAATAGCTTTAATCATGGACATGATGCTTCTTTTAGGGCTAAAAATGACAATTCACAATTTAGATGAGTGTCTTTGTTCCAGATAACACAGCATGCACCTCTACTTGTGAAAAGGAAATTCAAGGACTCTTCACTACAAGACTGCCTAAGTAGACAAAAATATAAATGAGATACTGAGGACATAAAAAACATGAATGATAAGTCATATCTTAAGAAATATTAGAGAATATATCTTAAATGTGGAATTTCTAATCACTGTGGGAAAGATGAACTTTTAAATAATGGTGCTGGGGCGCCTGGGTGGCTCAGTCAGTTAAGCATCCGACTCTTGGTTTCAGTTCAGGTCATCATCTCAGGGTCGTAAGATGGAGCCCTACATCCGGCTCCATGCTCAGTGTGGAGTCTGCTTGAGTTTCTCTCCTCTCTTTGCCCTTTGGCTTGTGCTCTCTCTCTCTCTTTCTCTAAAATAAATAAACAAATTTTAAATAATGGTGCTGAGATAACTGGACAGTGTTTTTGGACAAACAGAATATAATTGTTAAATGTTAAATAAATAAATGTTAAAATCACATATCTCACCATAAATAAGAATATATCCTCTACGCTCTATGAAGTTCCTAAATATAAAAACTGAAATACTAAATGTCATAAACAGAAAATTCAATTTCTTCTATAGTCTTAATATATGACTCAAAATATTTTATAGCTCACTGAATAAAATAAGAATCCATGTAATCATACCATCATGAATAAAAAGTAGAAGATAAATAAATAGGTAGCTGATTAGACAGACCAACAGAAGAAAGGCTCTAACTTATGGCTGATTTCCAAGTAATAAATGTAAAATAAATAATGGAATTACTAAATCACCATCTGGCAATTATCATGATAATATTTTTTCCAGCAATATCACTAAGAAGAGCCACCCCAAGATGGGCCACTTTGGATTGAATTTGAATACTTTTTTGGCCTAAAAGCAGATAAAACACAGAAGATTCAGGAAAAGTTCTTTATCTTCCCCTCTGTGGCCTATGTTTACACTGGAAAGGAGAGACTGTACCAAAAGAGAGCTATTAACAAATTCCTCCTTACCTAAGAAACAGGTGCACAATAGGGCGCTCTTCTCAACTTTCTGCTAATGGTCTTCCTCCTGTTTGTATCCCCAGACCCTAATCTCTGTCCTCAGCTCAGGATGCCATATTAGCCTCATGTTGCCTGTCTTTAGAATGTCTGTGTGGGTTGGCCATATGTACAAAACTACATTTGATTTTATCCTGTTAGTCCGTCTCATGACAATTTGATTCTTAGTCCAGCTAAAGGACCTTGAAGGGCAGAGGAAATTCTTCCTTCCCAACACAGGTATTAATCATCCATGTATTGCAGGCAAAATAATGATAAACATGAGAATATACTGTCACAAAGTATCTCCCCACAAGATACTTACAGGGAAAAATAGGTGGTGGGCCATTTTTCTTCATTGTGAACTTACTAATGGAGCTAATCTTAACGTATGTTTGTTATGAATCATTGAAAACTGAACAGTTATTCTATGGAATTCCTACTAGAAAAGCATAAGCTGAATGCATAACCAGTATAAATTACAAGATAAATCTACACATTATGGAACGTTCTATATAATAACTGTCCTTTCCTCTGCAAAATGCAAAGGTACTGAAAGAAAGAAAATGAAGAAAAATTTCCAAATCAGGAAGCTTAAAAAGACGTGATAACTAATACAACATGTGACCCATAATCAAATTCTAGTAAATTAGTTTGCTTCTGAGGCAACTGATGAAATTAGAGTATCTTTGGACTACACAATATTTTCTTATTTTGATAATTATACTCTGACTGAATAAGGCATGTGTAACTTACTCATTCCTGAGCATATATGGAGAGAGAGTCAGATACAGAGAGAGAGAATGGCAAAGCAAATGTAATAAAATGCTAACAATTTATAAATTGTACATAAAAGGCATATGGGAAGTTTTCACATTCTTTTTGCAACTCTTTTGCAAATAAAGCACTTGAAAATAAAAATATCTAAGTGAATTGCGGTATTTTTTTCACTCATATTTATTTGCTTCCATTCATTCTGTAAAGGAGATAAAGCAGTCTCACAGAGTTAAGAGATGAAAGTTTGAGAACAAAGGCATCGAAAATTAATTCAGAACATGCAGGACAAAATGGGTTTTAAAAAGTAAAACATTAAGAAAAATATGAAAAGAATTAATTAGAGGAAAGGAATGTGTAAATAAAAATTGAAATATAAATATTGTAAATAAAAATTGAAATATAAACCTCACAGAGGTTTTGGAAGGTAAGAAGGCAAGGTTTTCATTCACATTATTTTCAAAATTATAAAGTAAGTTGTAACTTAAGTGTAGGCAAAATCTAACTCCACATTTTCTATTTTCCCTATATGATTATGCAATGAAAGATAGCAAAGTAATTCATATATTCATGCAAGAAACTCTTAAACTAGAATAGATGTCCATATTGCTGCAGAAAGTGCACAAATTTGGGAGCCCGACAGATCTGCATTTGAATCCTACCCTTCCAATTTCCAGCTTTTTGACAAATGTTAGTTCCTTTTTTACAGAAAAGAAAACTGGCTAATTTTGTTGCACTCTGTGAATTTTAAGATGAGTTTCAAAGAACACAGAAGGAATGGAAATCTGTAGTTTTTAAGAGTCTAGCTAGTTTCATTCAGTTAGCTAAGTCTTTGGCAGACCATGATCCATACTTATCTGCATAAAAATTTCCCCCCAGAAATTCTGCTTCAATGAATGTGGAGGAGAATCCAAGAATTTGCATATTTAACAAGCACCCCCAGATGATTCAGATCTACATTATATTTTATGAATCACTGCTTTAGATGGAGAAGCCCCACATTACTGCATTGGGCTAATCTTGTTTTGAAATATAACTGTTAAATGAATCCTTTCTCAAAAGTCAGTTTCTATATATTTGACTAAATGGAACAATACAGAAAGAAAATATTCTTAGATTATTTTTTCATAATAGTACCATGTTTGAATTAGGAGAAAGCTAATTTTGTTCTTTGTATGTATCAATTATTAAAACAAAAATGTTTGCCACAGTGTGGCCACTTATATTTTAAATCACAACAGTGAGACTGGAAATATTCACAGATTGATTTCTAAATGGAAAGTAAACTGAAGTGGCCAACAGTTGAGAGACAAATAAATAATGCAATAGAGAAACTGAGTCATATTAAGGTACTTAAAGATACTTAAATTACAAAAGGGATTATTTTCAATAATAGCTGTAGCAAACGTAGAGAATTAAATTGATTGTGTGGTATTGTAAAGGGAATGGATAGATAGACTCATCATTATATAATATATTTCTGGTGAGCACACAAAATAATATAATATCCTTACTTACAGGATTATTTCTAGATTTAACCACTGTTCTCATTCTGTTCCAGTCAAGTATTATCAGAAAATTAAATTTAAATTTAAATCTAAATATCTGTGTCACCAGCTAGACCCCAAGACCTGACCTTTACCGCTCACCTGCTTGCACCCACCAAACTGTCCCACAATTTTCCTTCAGCTCTTCTTTTCAGCTTATCTCCTTACTCAGGCAAAAGACTCAACAGGTATAGCATCCTGTGATGGAAACCGAAACTACCCCTCAAATAATAAGGACTGCCCAAATTAAGAACTCTGGTGACCCAGACCACTCAAATCAGTTTGAACTTAACCCGACTAACCCTTGCACAGATGGACCATGGAACGACTGACAGTTACCTTTACCTCATTATAACACTAAAATCTCTGCACAAGAAGGAGCGCAAGCCTCATTTACATAACATACAGGCATGTACAGGCATGTTTCCTTAAGGCACATGTGCAACCTTATGCCCACCTCTATATATGATGAGAAGGCTCCCCTTCCTAACTATTCATCTTATAACCCTAAGTAAAAGGTGCTCATTCACCCTTGCTCAGGGAATCAGAGCTTTGGAAGTTATTCCCTGTGATCTCCTTATTTTCTACAAATAAAGTTTCCTTTGTGTGAAGACTCCATCTGGTGTAGTTTCTATCTGTAACTCACCAAGGAGCATATTCACATTAGTTCAGTTACATCTGCACTTTTCCCTCCTTATGTTGGGAGCAGCTAACCTTGGTGAATGAATATTGCTTTAGAAAAATTTTAAAATATATAAAAATTCTACAAGTTGACATGCAAATGGAAAAGTATTGTATTAACAATACCTTATCATCATTACATTTAATATGACCAGAGAAAATGCCATACATCATCAGTCCAGTTTTCTAGTGTAATCTCTCTTTGACAGTAGTCAAAGTGACATTTTGTGGAAAAGCATGGTAGCCATCCTCCATGACCACATCTCTGAAAATAACAAAAGATTTTAGATTGGACACTGGTAGTAAACTCCAACTCCATAAATTCCAATCTTCTTTTCTTTCTTAAACTACTTTGTGCAGAGACATTAATGATACATACTTTCTCAATATAGTTAATGTATCTTACAGATCTACTTTAACTTTGCATGAAAAATGTCCTAAAATATGAGGGAAATTATTGACCATCAGAGAAAAATTAAAATCTATTTATTTTTAGTTAAAAGGTTACCAATTTTATTTTTGTGGTATCAGGGAAGAAGAGATTTTCCTCTATTCAAGGTTCTTCCAGCTGGACTAAGAATCAAACTGACAAGAGACAGAAAAAAGCCAAATTTAGTTTCCCACTGCAGGGGCTAAGGGCAGGCCATCTCAAGATGGGCCCTTGGCATGAGCATTATTTTGAATTAAAAATAATCCAAAACCAGAAATCCGAAAAAGTGCCTTGACTACTTGTATAGGAAGAGAGCTATTAACAGAGATTCCTCTTTATAGAAGGAACTTACCAGCATAATAGGGAATTCTTCGTTTTCCAAACATCTCCTTTCATCTTCCTGCTAATGGCTTTTCTCCATTTTGTATCCTCTGGCCCTTGCCCCCCTCCTTAGCTCGTATAAGCATCGTGCTGTTTCACTGTGGAATTTCCATCTCTGTGTATTTCCCACATATATACTATTGAATCTGATTTTCTTCTGTTCATCTGTCTCATGTCAATCTGATTCTTAGTCCAGCTAGAAGGACTTTGAAGGGCAGAAGAAATTCTTCTTCCCAACACTACATATGAAGAATCCGCACAGACATGAAATTCCAAAGACAGTCAGTCAATAAGAGGCTTATATGACATCCTGAGCAAAGGAGAGAGGCAGGATCTGGGGATACCAACAGCAGGAAGACCATTATCTGGAAGGCGAGAGATACTTGGAAAGCAAAGGTTGCCCTGTTATTGAAGTTAAGTTTCTTAGGTAAAAAGGATCTCTTACTAATAGCTCTCTTTGGTACAGGTTCTCCTTTCCAATGTAAATTTAGGTAATTGAGGGTGAACTAAAGAGTTTTTCCTGAATTTGCTGGGTTTTGATTGCTTTTAACTCAAAAAAATATTCATGCCAAGTGGCATCTTGAGGTGCCTGCCCTTGGCCCCTACAGTGAGTTGGGTAGAGTGAGAAAAAACTGTTTTAATTAAACAGACAATACTTAGGGACTCCTGGGTGGCTCAGTCAGTTGAGAGTCTGACTTGATTTCAGCTCAGGTCATGATCTCAGGGTTGTGGGACTGAGCCCCACGTTGAGTTTCATGTGTAGCAGGGAGTCTGCTCCAGATTCTCTCTCCCTCTCCTTTGTTCCTTCTCCACTCTCTCTCTCTCTAAAATAAAAAAATCTTTAAACAGATAATATATATTTTCATGAAAAATTAAAATACAATGTTTCATCTGTGATTGTCTATTGATTATTTGTAATTTTTTGAGAAATTGCATTTGTCTGCTAAAATCACTGTATTATCATTAACAGCTATTTCTTAGGATACAATTTTATTTTTGCCCTTAAATTATAGTGAAGGTGATCAAGAAATGCTCTCTACTATAGTTCATAATATAAAGATTTGAATATAAAGTATGCAGTAGTAGAGAGTTAAACAAATTTAAAGCTTAAAAAATATGAAGCAGAAATAAATTAAGCATTTTTAACAGTAATTTGGAAGAAGAATTAATACAATAGTCACATAGTTTAGCTTGATATCTTAGGTTTAAGGCATTATCACTATTTTTCAATTAAAAACTAAATAAAATGGACTCTTCTCATGATATATCTATTCAAATATGGACATATAACTACATGTGTAAAATGTAACTACGAAAAACTATCATTTTAGGGACAGTAAAACCTGCTTTCACTGTTTCTGCATTGGTAAATAAATTGCCTTATTTCTCATTTTCTCTGACTTTGACTTTGTAGTCATGCCCTCATTACCATATTCAATTAATTAGTGCACAAAGGTAATATTCTAGTGCTCACAACTCATGGAGTTGCATTATTGACTCCAAACAAATAGGGCAGATTCTTAATGCAAGGTGAGCATTCAGAGATCAGAAGAAACAAAGCAAAGAACTTCATACCTTTGTGAAAATACTAATACTAAAAATTCATTACTTGACCAAGAGATCTCCTACAAGGACAAAGAAACAGAGAAAAGAAAAAAAAAATAGAAAAGTACACTGAAATTGAATGTAAAAATGAGGGTTGCATTCATTTTTATCTCACCTTGACCTGACCTGACTGAATGGAAGTAGAACAAAAATATTTCTTTAGAAACTTGCCATCTCACATTCTGAGAGAAACCACAGCATTATTTTTACTTTTGTAATTTTTTGTATTTATTATGTATTTGTACACTAGTGGCAAAAGCATTTCATCTGTGGTATTTTCTGCATGTTCAAAATTTTCTTTCTTTTTTTTTTTTTTTAAAGATTTTATTTATTTATTCGACAGAGATACAGACAGCCAGAGAGAGAGGGAACACAAGCAGGGGGAGTGGGGAGAGGAAGAAGCAGGCTCATAGCAGAGGAGCCTGATGTGGGGCTTGATCCCATAACGCTGGGATCACGCCCTGAGCCGAAGGCAGATGCTTAACCGCTGTGCCACCCAGGCGCCCCCAAAATTTTCTTAATTCCTTTCTGAGTTAATGCAGGAGTATTTCACAGAGTGTTTTACATAGCTTTGTTGGGGAAAAAAATGCAAATACCAATGTGATGCAAGACTTCTGAATCATATTATCTGTTTTGCCTTGCCAATAGAGTCATGTTAGCCTGCAACCTGGGAATAAAGTCCTTCCTGACAAGTCTTACAGCAATAGCCTATGTTTGGTCTTCAAATACAGCCAAATGCCACTGCCTATTGCAGTACCCATAGTCCTTACAACACAGACAGCAGAATGTGATCGGCCACAGCCTTAGATTCAGTCATGCCCATTTCCTCCTTTTCCTCCAATGATGAACCCTTCAACACCTTTCCCACATAGCTGCTAACTTAAGTGAACTTCTCAATCTTGAGTAAAGTAACAGCAATATAGTAATACTGTAATATAGACACTTCAAAATGTCCCTTCACTGTACCCAATCACAGAATTTCTGGTTCACTCCTGATATTTTTACTCTAAAATGGAAAGCAAACTGTGAAGATTATGCAAATACCTCTCCTCTTTGTGTTTGCTGACTTTTGTACTCTCCCTCTCAGTCCTCCCAGCCTCCCCTTTTGACTCCAGGGATGATATTACCAAAAGAACTTTTCTGCTTTCAAGTCCCTTACTATCTCACAGGAAATCCCCCCCCTTTTTTCATCTTTGGAAATTTATTGGTAAAATGGCCGAGAAGGCAGCACTTAAATTTGAGAGATTAATTATCAGGGAGAAAATCGTGGAGATTATATGCAAGTTTTAGAAGGCATCAATATCTGTCTCTTTTCCTTAAGAATTTGACTTTTTTTTGCTATCTTATTCTCCCAAGCATCAATCTTCAATCTCCGAGAACTTTGCCTAAAGTTTACTGTTAATACTTAAAAACAAAACAAAGCAAAACACCAAAACAGTAGGAGAGTCTTTAATTAAGATGCAGATTTAGATGATTCATGATTCAATTACTATAAGTGTCCTACCTTTTCAACAGGTTGTTCTAAATATATAAATTTACATGAAAACAGTTTATGGCATAAAAATAAATTTCAATATATTCAAATTAGAATAAAATAAAGCAGATTAGGGTAGAATAATTCTTTAATCAGAGATGATTATTGTCTAGACAATTTAATACTGAGAAATCTATGAGTTTTAAATAGAAATTTAAAAGTCAAAAAATGGGCAATGCATATTTTAATTATTTAGTACTTAAAAGCTTAAAGGCATATAAGAAATCCTAGCATGTAAGTATAAGAATGCCACCTTGTATAGTAGCAATACTTATATTTCCAAGTTCTTATTTTATGGGCATGAGAAGAAATACGGTGGGTAGGTGGAATCATCCACTCACTGCTACTCTTTAATTTAAATATCTGGAGAAAAGCTTAAAAAGGTTAGTTACAATTTTCCTTTTTTTCCCCCTTTGAATATAAACTTGTGAAAGTGACATTGTGTTGTACTCAAGAACAGATCTTGTTTAAGAAATGTTTCACTGTTCTGTTCCCTCAGGCTGAGCTATCTCTTTCCTCCTTGAATGGCCTGCATAAACAGAGCTTTCTGGCACACACATCCAACCAAAACAAATTAATAACTGCCCTCAATTGCACAGTAACATTGTTTTCACACCATTCATTACTACATTAGTCCTTCAGTCATTTAGGATGTCCCTCACATGTAAGGATTTTAAAAAGTGGCCAAATGTCTCTTCCAGAGCTTCATTCTGTTGGCAAAGGCAGTAGCTTTTATATTAGAAAACTGTCAACTGTTGCAAAAACTTCAATAGTATGATTTTGGCTAGAAAACACATATACACACACAGCATTCAGGCAAGCTTATTCTTTAATGATAGGATTATCAGGTTGAAAGTCCTAATAGGCCATTTCTTTATGACACACTTTCTGTGCTCATTCTATTCACATACATCATCTTTCAATTCAGTTCAATACCATTTTGGCTTTCCTTTCATGAAAGAAAGAAAAAGAAAGAAAGAAAGAAAGAAAGAAAGAAAGAAAAAGAAAGAAAGAAAGAAAAAGAAAGAAGAAAGAAAGAGAAAGAAAGAAAGAAAGAAAGAAAGAAAGAAAGAAAGAAAGAAAGAAAAAGAAAGAAGAAAAAGAGACTAGGAGGGGAAAGGAAAGAAAGAGGGAAGGAGAGAGAAGTTCTTTTTCTTTCTGGCAAAGAAAATTTTGTGTTCCTTCACCTCATCTACAAGTCTAATATGAGATGTTTGAGCAAAATTGTTAGTGAAATTTCTGGGTAAGAAAAAATTATCTTAAAATCAACATATCATTTAAAAAAGGATACTATATCATAAGTCTCTCTTCCAGATAGCTTGAACAAAAATCTCTGAAAAATTCAACCTTTTCTTCTTACATTGAGCAGAGTCATAAGTCATATGGTTTTATAACCAGTGCCAGCCTTAGAAAAAAACTTCGAAAGAGCTACAGGTCTCCATGAGAGTTCCATAAATTTCAATGCCATCTTTCTGATTCTTGTTTCCATGCCACTTTCTCCCTGTTTCTCTTCCTTGTTCTTTCCTTTCAAAGAAAACTTGTCCCTCAACTTGGCTGAAGTCCTTTGTGTGGTACTGGTTCTGCTTGGCAGGTATCTTGATTCCTACTCCTTGGTTTTCTTTAATATGATCATGATTGAATGTGATTTGATGTTAGTCAAATTCAATCAAGATTTTTCTAGAAGGTGACTAAGTTATGCACCCAAAGTGACTTAAATGTTCTAAATTTCAAAACAGGCAAAATAAAGATATATTCTATTTCAACCTATGCTTATCATCTCCTGCTTCTGTTTTTACTAACTGCTCACAGCTGGGTCTGAAAAGGACATGGGAACCCTATGATTTTAACTCCCAGTCAGTGTGGAGCAAATTCAATTGAGGCAGAAAAATATTAAGTATTCTTGCCCTTGCCCTCCCATTCATTTAATGGGTTTCAAACATTATGTCCATATCTCAAAACAAATTTGACATCTGAGAGGTCCTGTTTCACCAGCTATATCTTTTGACAAAGAGAACCAGTAAACGGATAAAAGGACATAACATGATGAGGACAGTGTGATGCAAAGGGGTCTTTCAGGAGACTGTAGTAATGATCACAGCCTTATTCCAATTCAGCATTCCCAACCATCTGTGCATCTGTGTCTCCCTTTCTGCTTCCTTTTCTCTGTTTCTGTCTCTCTCCTCTACCTCTAATACGATGTACAAGATCAGTCATGATTATATAGTTTCATCTTCTCCCTCTCTTCCCTTTGTTCTTTAAGCTCTAGCAGCACTCAATTAACTTGCTACTTCTTAAATGATGCTATGAATTTTATGCCTTGTGGGTGCTTAACTAAATAACAGATCTTCAGAATAGGGTACTATTCCTGGAACATGAAGCAGGGAGGGTGGTCTAAAATACAGATGTTAATTTGTGTGTGTGTGCTGTGGCAGGGTGGAGTTGGGGGAAGGGAAGGGGGAGATTTTGGGATCAAGGGAGAGAAGACATGAAGTAAAAGAAGATGGAAAAGTTGTTATATACATGAAAACAGTCTTGGGAATCACAGTCAGGCTTATGATCCTGGGCATGATCAGAAGAAAGACTAGAAATAATTCCTTGACCATTTATTCTGCTATTCATTCAATAAATATTTATTGAGTGTATATTAAGTAGGGGTATATCAAGAAACAAAACAGCCAAAAAAAAAAATCCTTCCCCTTTTAGGGTTTATATTCTAGGTGGCAGGAGACAGACAATCAACAAAAACAACAAAAATAGTGGTAACATCTTTAGCAATGAATGTTCTGAGGAATTTTGAAGTGACAATATGTGTTTTGAATACAAGATCATTTTAGAAAGAGAGGAGCAGGTAAAGAATCATGAGACTAAACCAGAGACCATATGAAAATGAATTGCACTTAACTAAATGAGAGTCCATAATAAACTATATTAATGGACACAGAGATAGCTAAGAGAGAATGAGTATGGCAACAATCTGAAAGATATAATCAGTAGAAAGTGGACCGATTGATTGATTCATTGGGTAACCAAATAGTAAATCAAATGCCATCTCCTTTTAGAATCCCACCACCTGTCAGAAACACAGCTCTGCATCTAGGCCCCAGCATCTGTCTTGTTCCAAGGGTGTGAGAATAATCTCCCTCTCCCTGACTTGTTTTGTGTCTTTTATGTGCTAAGCTCTGTGCCTCAATGCCAAGTGCAGATTGTGACCAAAGTGTACTTTCAGTATTCCGAACATAAATTTCTATCAGAAGGAAGTCCTTAGAACACTATGAAGGTGAGAATTAGTTATGAATTTTGTCACTACACTGTAACTATAATGGTGATTTTTGTATTTTATCAAATGCTTACTTCTATACAAAGAATTTTTAATATCCATATTAATGTATTTATTTAGACGTCTTTTGGGTTATGTTTTCAATTTCCTGTGTTTTCAATTTCCTGTGTTATTCAATAGTCTATGAATATTGTTGAGTGCATAATTGTGGCAAGTGTTGGGAGAGAAGAGTTAACCAAACCAAAGCCTCTGACTTCATAGATTTACATTCTTGTGAGAGAAATTGATAATAAGCAAACATACAACATCATCATCAACCAACAACAAAGCACATATTATGTCAGTTGGTGTAAGAATTACAACAAAAAATAAAACATGACTAGGGGAGAGAAACTGAAGGGGGACTAATCTGAACAGAGTATTCACAAAAAGTTTATCTGATAATGTTCTTTTGAAGAACAGACTTGCGTGAAGTGAGCCATACAGGTATCTGGGAGGAGTGCATTTCAGGACAAAAATTTGGTCAGTAATCTCTAGCAGCATGCTCCTGGTTCAATACATCATTAATGCGTCTAGAACGGGTGTATACTGGCTAAAATGCATGACTCGATGCATTCCGAATACTCTTATTTTCTTTCTCCTTTAGTTTGTACTAAATCTTAGACACCATATAAGTTATTTTTCTTAAAAATAAAATCCAGAAATTTTCATTTCCAATGTGAGTTCATCAAAGACAAATATATTTTTACTGTTGCATAACTTTTAACCTTATACAATTCCTGCAAAGTGTATCTCCATCTCTAAGTACTTTGTATGGAATGCAGACACCATATAAAGAAAATGAATAAAAAGTAGCATTAATAATGAGAGTAATTGGGATACTCTTACTTACCTTATAACTGTACACCTCCCCCCCCACACAAGCTAAAAAATGAAAACCTGCTTTAAGATACATGAGTGTAAAATACTGAACCAGTACTTATAATCTAAAAGCCTTTATTTTATTCTATGACTCCGGGTCAATGATTTCTTTGCTCAGCATGTAGTTCTTCATTACCTAGCTTAATTAACTGATGACTCCAAAAGTTAATTAACTTAATTTTTATCTTATCAAATCTAACTGTGGAGAAGTATTTATAAGGTATGGATATAGCAGAGCATGAAATTTATAATAGCACAGTTTTTATTGTTAATTCTCATTAATGGATATAAAATAGGAAACCAGTGTGACTTGTTTTATAATACCTAGTGCCATGTTATTATACATTATTATACATAAGCATCAATTTTTTATTAAGTATCAGATATAGAAATTCAACCAGTTCACACAAATGACTTTAAATCACTAGTGTCAACTCTATATCATCTTAGTAATTGTAGTATTAGCTGTATTTTCAGTAATTTATGTGCCTTGGGCATTATTCAGATTGCCATTTGTCATAAAAGCAGTTTTAAATGTGCTTTGTGTAAATTTCTGGCACAAATTTGGTAAAGTGATTAACAGCATGTGAAAAAAACAGTCTCGGACAAAGTTTTATAGATCGTTTTGCCAGTAAACTATTACAGCACCAAATTAATTAACACTAATAGAATTAATCCCTCCTATAATAATGATATTAGAAAAATGACAACTACTGACTTACTTTAAAGAAGCTAATGTGACTACAAATTAATCACATACCTGATAAGATCTTGGAGTAAAATTTCCCACAATACAGACGTCTTAACATAATTCTGAATCCAAACACAATGTGACATCAGAGGCAGCCTTTACAATAGCACACCCAAGGGATCTGGACACAGAGAGGTCTAAGTTTAAATGTTGGGTCAACTATTTTCTATGAGTATAAAAATTGAACAGGACATCTAATCTTGGACCTTATGGGTTCCCATCTGTAAAATGGTTGCCATTTTGATGACCTACTATGTACACAATGCCTACACTGGATATGTGTGGAGCAGATAATTCATTAGCACCAGTTTCATTTCACAGAACTTTTTTCATTATAACACCCAGATCATTATCAGTTTCCTATGCACCAAATATAATAAACAGGATGCTCACTGAAGACTTCAGCCTACCCTTTAATAATAACAGAAACAACAACTTGTGCAAACATAGACCCAATTTGTTAAGCACTCTGGTAAAGACTTTAAGTTATGCTCTGAAATATCGACAAAAATCTCATGATATTTCGTGCCTTAACTGAAGACTGTTTTCCAAGAACATACAGCCATGCATGTGTGAAGTGGCAGAAGCAGAATTCAAATCTACTTTTCTCTGATATCAAACCTGTGTCTGATGAAATACTAAATTTAGTTGCATTGTTTTTACTATTACGGTAGATACAATTTTTTTAAAAGTTATAAGAACACATAGTTTTAAATAAAATAATGAAAATAATTAAACATCTTTCAAATAAAAAAGGAAGTATAAATTATGTAGTGAGAAATAACTTTTGTTCATTGATAACTGGTGATAGAACTCGTTTCCAACAAGCATCATCTTGCTATCTTTAATTCAGGAAAGAATTCTGTCAAAACCAGCCAAGCTGTTCTAACAGACTTGATACCATTTTGACAAACAAAGCACAGTGCACCCAGAGGCATTAGGGAGCAAGACTTTCCAAAGATCATGTGTACTTTGGCCATCTGTGTATTTTAAATTTTTGAGAACAATAAATCTCACAAAATTGGATATTTTGCACAGGCTTTTACGTGTTTACACATTTTTGATAGAGTTGAACATTATTTTATGAAACTGATATATCTCTAAAATATTTCTGTAAAATCAATTTCAAAATATAGAATCTTGTTTTTCCACTAGTTTTACTGTATCACTTGATATGTTTCACTTGATACATATCTGAAATATTTCTGCAAAACCAATTTCTGAATACAGAATCTTATATCCCACTATGTATTTCTGTCACTTGATCTGCATTTCCCTGAAAAACTAGTTAGAAATAAAAAATATAAAAACTCACATTTAAGAAATATGTTGGGTGTCAAAACAATAATAGTGCTCAAAAGAATTCGCAAATAGAAATATAAATGATGTGGAAGTGTTTTGACTTTTGTATCAATGGTCATTCAACATTCTAATGGGATAGCAACAATTATGAGAATTAAAAATAATGTAATGGCCTCAAATTTGCATAAATGAAAATCTTTTCTTCCACATGATGTTATAACAAATAATATACTAAACCTAATTTTAATAAGCATTAATTAGGTTCTAGTCACTGCTTTAAATTAATTATATCTTTAAATCTCCATAATAGGATTTTAGGTTCTTTAATCATTTTTTAACCAAAAAGCATTTTTGAAGAATTGAATTGAAATTGATTAGTCAGGTTAACTAACTTGTCCATGGTTATACTGTTAATGCACTGCAAAAATCACATCATACCTAATCTACTTGAATTTAAAACTCATGGTATTCATGAGGTTTCTGGGTGGCACAGTCCACTGAGCGTCTGGCTCTCGGTTTCCACTCAGGTCATGTGTGATCTCAGGGTATTGGGGCAGACCCCCTATGGGACTCCCCACTGAACTTGGGATTCTCTTTCCTTCTCTCACTGCCTCTCCTTCTTGTGCTCTCTCTCAAATAAATAAATAAATCTTAAAAAAAAAACTCATGGTATTCATCACTTTGCACTAATAACTCAATATAATTCTTTGAGTTTGCTACATTCTGATTCTTGGAAAATTGGAGACCTTCCTGCTTTTAGAAATGAAATTTCAGAGTTGAGCAAAAAAAAATTCAACTTTTAAGAAAATTTGAAAGGATAGGAAACAGAACTTCATAGTGCAACTAAACAAAAATAAAAGTCTTATTTGAACACAATTTTTTCAGGGGGATGATATGATAATTTAAAAAATATTATTTATGAAGTTTCAACCTCTTCAGATGTCATATAAGATGCTGTCCTCCAAGGATTCGTTAACTCAGGTTCTTATGAACTTGCATAAAGAATGTGTAAGGAATAACTAAACTTTACATGTTCATTAACCTAAAAATATATATCTCAGAAGCACTTTTTCATTGTACAAATAGTCAATAATTAGGAGATTCTGATATAAAATTTCAGTTCTCACCAATAAGGTAGTAGGACAATTTATTCTAAAATAAAGGAATGGAATCTTCCTGCCTTAAATAGTCTTTTCTCCAAGTTCTGAGCCAGAAGATCAGTTTATTTCAAAACAAAAACAAGGGGCACCTGAGTAGGTCAGTTAGTAAGCACCAAATTCTTGATTTCAGCTCAGGTCATGATCTCAGGGTAGTGAGATTGAGCCCTGTGTCAGACTCCAAGCTGGGTGTGCAGCCTACTTAAGATTCTCTCTCTCTCTCTCTCTCCCTTTGTCCTCCCCCCTCCCCTGCACTATCATTCCCTCTCTTAAAATATATAGAGAGACAGACAGATAGATAAATATAAAAAAAAAAACAGAAACAAGAAACAAAATATTTAAAAAATGAAACTTGTCTGTTGAAGGGCACCTTGGCTCCTTTCACAATTTAGCTATTGTGGACAATGCTGCTATGAACATTTGGGTGCATATGGCCCTTCTCTTCACTACATCCGTATCTTTGGGGTAAATACCCAGTAGTGCAATTGCTGGGTCAGGGGGTAGCTCTATTTTTAACTTTTTGAGGGACTTCCACACTGTTTTCCAAAGTGGCTGTACCATCTTGCAGATGAATGGATAAAGAAGATGTGATCCATATATACAATGGAAATATTACTCAGCCATCAGAAAGAACGATTACCCAATATTTGCAGCAACATGGACAGGACTGGAGGAGATTATGCTAAGTGAAATAAGTCAAGCAGAGAAAGATAATTATCATAGGGTTTCACTCATTTATGGAACATAAGAAATACGGAGATCGGTAGGAGACAGAAGGGAAGAATGAAGGGGGGTAAACAGAAGGGGGAATGAACCATGAGAGACTATGGACTCTGGGAAACAAACTGAGGGCTTCGGAGGGGAGGGGGGTGGGGGATAGGGCTAGCACCGTGATGGGTATTAAGCAGAGCACATATTGCATGGTGCACTGGGTGTTATACGCAAATAATGAATCATGGAACACTACATCAAAAACTAAGGATGCACTGTATGGTGACTAACATAACATAATAAAAAATTTTTAAAAAATGAAACTTGTCTATGTCTTTCCTAGGATTTGATGCAGATGAACTTCTAAGTGAAAAAAAGGCTTTTTTTTTTTTTTTTT